>NC_071088.1:120098629-120398629 GCF_027358695.1 Spea bombifrons
TACCTAATTGCCACTCTGATATGCCTTATACCCACCTATTTGCCACTCTGATATGCCCTATACCCTCTATTTGCCACTCTGCCTCCCTGATATGCCTATACCTCCCTATATGCCACTCCCCCGATATGCCTTATACCCACCTATTTGCTACTCTGATATGCCTTATACCCCCCTATTTGCCACTCTGCCTCCCTGATATGCCTTATACCCCCTATATGTCTACCCCCCTAAAGGCACTTCTTTTTCACACTACCATGCACCAGTGTCCAGACTGCTCATGATTGTTGTTACTCCATCGGAGGGACTTGTTCACTTGCTATATTTAAAATGCACACTGCATTAGCACATAACCAAATAAGGGTGGGATTTTTACTGTATAAATAAAATTAGTATACATATACATCAAGTCCAGAGAAATCTAATGCTTGTGAATACAATAAATTGTTTTTTTTTGTACCAGAGCATGTAATGTAAGAGATACATTGTAGGACTCATAATTATGTAGTTTACAGTAGAATTAAATTGGTTTATGAACATTAACTTGTAAGCAATATGTGTTTCACTGTCTGAGTGCCACAAGCAAGGATAAATAAAAAAAATAAAAGGACTGAAGTTAATATAAAATGAACAGGACTCCCAGGAACATAAAGTTGTATCTTCATCTATTGTCCTCATATGTCTTCAGGTATGTTTATGTTGCATGAGGTTCTCACTGTTAAAACATGTTTGCACTTAGTACATGTTTAAAGAAATATAGCGTAGTAATTAAAATTAGAAAAAAACAAAAACAAAACAATTACAGACTAATCAGGCATTTGGAGGAGTATGGGCGGGCAGTTTTGATGTCTCTTTGGGATGCAGAATCAAAAGAAGATAAATAAGAACTATACATGACATGAAAGAATAGTGTCCAGCTAATTGGAAGCTTTACCTGTGAAGCAAATCATAATGCACTCCAGGGGAATGTCTTCAGATATTGACCTTCAACTATGATTTTTTAAAATGTACTTTGCCAGCCTTGAAAAAAAGGTGGGACCATCATTATGAATAGGGGAGTTAATATGCTGTGTTACGTCAAAAGAGGAACTAATTAAAAAAAAATGTACAAGCTGCGGGACTCAAAGAGGTGTCTAATGAAGTTCAAGTCTCCAAGGATGACAGAAGGGACATCAGAGGATAGGATATGGACCTCAAATGAGGAGAAAGAGAGTAATGGAACAAGATGAATAAGATGAAACTTGCAGGTAGGGGAGATAAGGAAGCACAATACGCCACCCTTACTGTCTCGGGTCTGAGAGTAAGGTGGAGGCCATCAAAGGAGAGCGCAGCAAGATAGGTTAGCCAGGCTTCAGTCAAAGCAAGAAGGTGCAGGGAACTAGAGGTGAAGTGATTGTGTAAGGCTGTTAGTTTGTTATACACAGAACATGCATCCAAGACAGCAGGTAAAAAGTAAATGGAATGTTGAGTGGGGGTTGAAAGGAAAGGAAGGCCCAGGATTTGGGGAGATGTCCTCAGCTGCTAAAAGTAGAAGAAGTGAGTGAAAGAAGATGGGTTTAAGAATTGTCGGAGCAGATACTTGTTGGGTGTGAAGGGAGGTGGGGGAGAAAGGTGGTGAAGGTGAAAAGAGATGAGAGAAGGGGAGTAGAAAGTCATGGAGGAGCAATACAGACATAGTGTGGCGGTGCTGGTGGCTGGAGAGAGATAACTGATATAGAAATCACTGATAATAGAGGAAATAGAGAATAGGAACAAGAAGATTGTGAACATGGTAATTGGAGAATTATGTGATGGGAATGGAATGGTGGTGGAGCAAACACAATAAAAAGTAAGCAGCACTTGATGAGGGTTCAGTGGAGTATTGATTGAGCGGAGCCTCCAAGTTTTTCTTTGTCTTTCCTTGTTGCACTCCCTAATTAAACTCCCTAACTTGGCACTTAGTAAACTCGAACACAGATGAAAGGGGCCTGTGCCTCCAAGAGTTAGTTCTGATATAGGGATGGATATTTGCTAATTTATTAATTACCTCGCAATAAAATCACATACACAAGGGGGAGAGGGGAGGTAAGCTGACAGGGTACTACCGTATTTGCTCAATTATAAGACGAGGTTTTTTCCAGAGCAAATGCTCTGAAAAATACCCCTCGTCTTATAATCGAGGTCGTCTTCTAATCAGACCTCATTCTGCTTCGGCCGTGCTGCTTATCGGGCTTTGATCGCGAGCAGCGTCTCTGCTATTAGCAGCCGGAGAAGAGGAAGCTGGCACAGTCCTCACATAACTCTACCTCCCCCTCCTTCCTCTGGGGGCGGGGCCAGAGAAGTTGCTCGCACAGCTGGACCCCTGCAGAAGTCTGCGAGTGGGAGATCTGCAGTTCAGGTAAGGGGGTGGGGGGGTTGAGCGTGTGTGTGTGTGTATGTGTGATTAATGGAATGAATGAGTATTTAAATGTTTGTGAATGAGTGTGTGTGTGTGTGATAGCATGGATGTGTAAGGGGGGTGGGGGTGGTAGCATGGCATAGGGAGGCTGTAATCACACTTCTAACATCCCCAGGTTCCAGCATGTACTGGCTGCCTTGGCTTGATAGAAGTGTGATTGCTGTGAGCAGTATATATATATATATCTCCAGAAATGCATTTTAACCCCCTATATGCCACTCAGCCCCATGAAATGCCTTTTAACCCCCTATATGCCAGAGTGGCATATATGGGTATAAGGCATATCATGGGGCAGAAGGCCATATAGGGGGTTAAAAGGCATATCATGGGGCACAGTGGCATATAGGAGGGTATAAGACATTTCTGATATGCCTTTTAACCCCCTATATGCCCCTCTGCCCCATGATATGCCTTTTAACCCCCTATATGCCAGAGTGTCATATAGAGGTATAAGGCATATCATGGGACAGAGGGGCATATAGGGGGTTAAAAGGCATATCATGGGGCACAGTGGCATATAGGAGGGTATAAGACATTTCTGGAGGCAGAGTGGCATATAGAGGGTTAAAAGGCACATCATGGGGCAGAGTGGCAAATAGGGGGGTATAAGGCATTTCTGGGGGCAGAGTGGCAAGCCTGGGGGCAGATGTGCATAACTGGGGGAACAGGTTGGCAAATAAAAGGAAATAAAAAATATATTTTTCTCAATCATAGCTTTTATTAAATTTAGTATGAAAATTAGTTTACATGAATTAATAATTACTAGTAAAACTTTTTTCCTATAGGGTAGTCTTATATTCAGGCTTTTTGTTTTTTTCCTAAATTAATATTTTTATTTTGGGGGGTCGTCTTATAATCGAGCAAATACTGTAATAATTCAATAGAGAAATCCAGAAACTGGCACTTAGTAAACTGGCACTTAGATGTAAAGTGGCATGTGCCTCCAAGAATCTTGTGCCTACGAAGTCAGTTCTTTATCTGCTATTTTGTGAACTGGAACTTGCTATAAATGATAGCCGCTCTCAGAGCATGGATGAGAGAAACGAAGTGACTGTAGATTCTATGGGTTAGAGTACCTGTCAAAAACTGTAATGTGGAAATATAATAATATTTCAGTAACTCGGGAAAACAGATAAATGGATGGTGAACATCTACTCAAGAGGTCTCTTAGTTTTGAGTGCTGGAGGACACTGGTGCTTCATGCAGATAATAAGACTTACATTTTTTACAAAGTGTGATTCTTTATTCACTAATGGTTTATTTTTATGAAGAAGATTTTTTTGGTGGTTTTATACCATTTAAAGTCAAGCTCATATGTTACAGGACATTTTTTCATGCATAACTCTGGTTTCAGGTCATGTTTAATGTTTGTTTTATTTTTATTTTACCTCCTTTTTTTGCATTGTGTCCTCCCAATTAGTGGACCTTACACCGAATCCTGTTTGTCAGTAAGCATTATACATATAGCTTAATTTCCTCTGCTGTTTTCAATATTCTTGCTTCATCCATTTGTTCAAACATATGTTTTGGGATTTGAGGAAGTCCCTGAATAAAAGGAATCTCAATCTACTTTAAGGGGAGTATATTATAACATATATATTTAGGAATATTTAGTCACATTACCTTAATATCATAGTAAAGGATAATTTTAGTAATATCTGAACAAAGATTTGTTCATTGGATATATTTAAAACAAAAAAGGTACAGTAAGTTTATTGTTTCTTCCCAAATTCTGGCCGGCCCTACAATGGAGCCGACTGGGGCAATTGCAATTGCCCCAGGCGGCACTTTAGAAGGGGCGGCACTTTGCCGCCCCAAGCGTTTTTTTTGGTTGTTTGTTTTGAAGCGGAGAAGAGAGAGAGGGGCGCCGAGTAGTTTTCGCTTACCCGCTCGGCGCCCCTCTCTCTCTCCTCTGCGGCGAGTCTCCCTGTTCGGTCTCGGTGCCGGCTTGTAATGATGAGCGCCGGAAGTGGCGTCAATTTCCGGCGCTCAGCATTACAAACCGGCACCGTGGCAGAGCAGGGAGACTCGCTGGCAGGTAAGTACCGGGGGGGGGAATAATGGCGTCAGCAAAGTTTAAAATGCCGCCCCCCCCGCGTTGGCTGGGGGGGGTGGCATTTTAAACTTCGCCCCAGGCGGCGTTAAGTCTTCGGCCGGCCCTGCTCCCCTCTTGTTAAGTTGCTGATTCATTCAGGCACCCTTTGTAAGGGTTGTGTCAAAAGAAAGGCGACAATTTCAGGACAGGAAATTGCATAGAGACTGCTTGGACACATTCTGCCTGGTGGTGTAACAAAAAATGCCAGGCCCCCCTGGGAGATTTACAGTGGAGACACCAAGCTACTCCAACATACACAGTAACATGCTTACACACACTAACATACTTTCTTACAATCCGGGACATGTGGTCACCTTAATACAGGGTAATATCTTCTTTGTAAACCCTTTCTGGTTATCCTTTAATGGGGTTTTGATGTCCTATTAATAGAAAAAACAGCCAATGATTTGCTGTGCTAAACAAATTGTGGATAAAACGTGAATGGAATATTGAAATGTTTAATTTACAAGATGAATTATTCGTTAATGAATACCAAATGAGTGAAGAGATGGTTCTGTAATGTTATATCTTACGGCTGTACCTTAGATGTCCAATTACACACACTATTTTATCGCTGTGCTGTCACTTTGTTTTCATGACAATACTCCGCTAATTATTTTCTGCTTGTCCTTTGATATATTACAGAAACTCATTTGAGTTTCGTTTTTGTTTCGGTAAATCATTTTCTCATTTTCGCTTTAATCTATGTACACCATATTTCAGCATAATAGTCTTTTTATCTCATTTTACTAACAGTTATCTACATCCCAAATTTCCTTTCATAAGTTTCTCTCTATTCTCATATGCCCATAAGCTATCTGCATACGTCCCCAGAATATATATTATGGTGCAGTGTATGCAACAGTAAAATGCACAAGCAGTCTGCCAGGTGACGACGAATACAATTTCTAAGGATCCTGGTTCTTCAAGCCTGGAAAGGACACCAGATACAAAATGAAATCATGATTAATTCCTTCTATATTTCTGGGAAAAATTAATTGTTTACTTCTGGGATTAAAGTGACATTTATCATTTTTCCTCCTCCCCCTAATAAGGAGGGTAGGAGGATCTGTATTCTTGGAGGGATATTTAAACCCTCATTTGGCACTACACCCTTGCCTGCGATAGTGCCTTTTTGCCTTCACTAGTGTTTGAAACCTGCTTTATCTTTACGGTATTGACCAATGCTAGGTATAGAATTCAACTTTTTGTTCCAGTTTACTGGTAATTATACCAGGGAACCAGAGCTGTCCCCGTATCTTTAGGAACTAGGAGGAGGCAGATATTTGTCACAAGACAGGAGTGGAAGGATGGGAAAAGGGGTCTGTAAGGGGAAACTCTGGGTAGCAGGAGCGACGTTGTAGCATAGGTCCTGTGATGTTTGTAGGGCCGCCCAATGACAGCAGCTGGACCATCTACCCACATCCCGCAATGGGAGCTCTGGGTAGCCGGAGCAAGAAAGTTCCCTGGTAGGGCAATAACATTAAATGAGTGCTACCCAGAATGAGTCTCGGAAATGAGCTGTCATAATCAGACTTCGAGCACATATATATATGCTCTTAAATTAAGTTGAGTGTGCCCTGACACTCAAAGCCTCACAATCTAACAGTGGATGCGAAAACCTATAATACTTGGTGGGCCACTTTAGCAAGGGCCCGTGGCAGGTACATAGACTTTTATCCTAGTACTCCTAGGTTTTATATCATTATGTACTAATATGTAATGCATTTTAAATAAGCTCATTTCTTTTCTTTTTTAAAACATGCCATTTTGCTGTATTTTTATGTTGAAAGCATTTCAGTGGGGCCTCCGAATCCTGTCTGTCTTCACACCTGCTCATCTTTGACATCACAGAGGGGGCGTCGTTACCTTTAAGCTCTTCTCATCATGCTCATTACACCTATTAAATTGGACACCTCACTCAATCACAGTTACTGGCCATCACTGTGTAAACGTGTATCTGTAAATCTTTGTTGTTTCACATGCATGAGCATGAAACGGAAAATGGGCGTGGCTATATGTGGTCAGACTGCTGACATAGGGGAGGGGTTTGGAGGAATGATAATGCTTTGTTTCTAGGCAAATGTAGTATTTCAATGAACTTTTAAACACATTTTTTAAGTGACAGGGAGCATTAAAGGGCTTTCTTTTACTTCTCCCTACATGATATTGTAAAGCCCCCCTATGTGGAACACCACCTTAAATCCTCTTTGCTTGTCTGACATAAATCTGTTCAATGCCCCTGAGTGCCACTGACATAAACAGTTGAACTAAAGCACGGATTTTAAGGTATTTCTTACAGAGTCGTGTAGAATCTAAAGCAGACACATTAGGCAGCTGATGTTCTAGCCAGCTTACACTTATGGTATTTTAATTATAGAGAAGGTTTACATGGTATTGCAGCTTAATGGAGCTTTCAGATGACAGGTGCTACAGATAGCATTACTCCCAGTGGTTTCTAATGGAAACTAACATAGGAAGTCAATGCTACATCATGCAGAAAGCTTGAGTGGGGTAAGTATACAGATGCCACTATTCTGCTAAGAGACATATCACCTACTTTTATCTTCACCTCTTTTGTGAATATCATATATCATATATCATTGATTGAATAATGAAGCTATAGGTCACATGTGTTACAGAAAATGTTAGTCTCCTTTTGTAAAGTAACTCCTGTCCCATCATCCTATCTGTTCTCCCTAGTCAGGTTCTAATGTGTACAATACAATACGCAAAATGTGTGTGATGTGCAGTAGTAACCTAAGTATAACATAATTATTTCAGTTCATTTAATTACATTTCAAGCACTGATAACCAAATAAAAATGTTATAATGCATGCTGAGGTATTAAGATACACAAACTAATTTGGTCCATTTTTGCTTCACCTCATCCGAGGCAGATTACCAATGGTATAAATGGGGCATTTGCTCAGACCCCTACTTGCTGCAGTGTACTTTCTGTAGAAGTAGAATACACAGAAGAATACAGTAGCTAAAATGGTGATGTAGGAGGTCAGATGGGGGCCTACTATTATTATTATTATCTTTTACTTATATAGCACTAACAATTTACGCAGCACTTCTTACTATGCATGTATTGAAGGGGTATGACAAGACAAGAATTGACAGACTAAGACAAACCGATACATTAGGTGGAGAGAGCCCTGCTCGCAAGCTTACAATCTTGAGGGAATGGGGTGACAAACATAAGGCACAGAGAAAGGTGAGAGGTAGTGACAGGGAAGTTCTAGAAGCTAAGATGTTGCAGCTTCTTTGAAGAAGTGAGTTTTGAGAGGTTTCTTGAATGTTGGGAGGGTGAATGCTCAAGGTTCAGTGGAAGTAGATTTCAGAGCAGCACGAGTGAAATCTTGTAGACAGGAAAAGGAAGAGGTGATAAGTGAGGAGAAAAGCCCTAGGCCATGGGAAGAACATAAAGATCGAGTAGGGGAGTCTTTGTTTATGAGTTCAGAAATGTATGAAGGACCAGGGTTATAGAGGGCCTTATATGTTAGTACCAGGATTTTAAATTTTATTCTAAAGGTAATAGGGAGCCAGTGGAAAATTTCACAGAGTGGGGAAGAAGAAGAAGAGGAGCAGCATTCAAGGAAGATAAGTAGTAGCAGCAGACTACAGAGGAGTGGACAGAGCAATGCTAACCAGTGTTGCAATATAAATCATGCACAGGTAGACCATGCTTTGTGTAGTCCACTGATGAGCTACCTTAATTTGCAGTAAATGGTAGACATGTGCTTGGCAAACAAAATCGCTTCGGACGAAATTTTGTTTATGCCGAGTTTGTTTTCGGGCAACAAATTTCATTTCCCGGCTGTTCGGCTCAGACAAAATTCGGGGCATTTTTTTTATTCGGAATGACATTTGGGAGGCGTTCCCAAAGGGGGAGGTCCCTGGCATTTTCTGGTCTCACCTTTCATTATACAATTAAAAAAAAAAAAAGATTCCCCCAGAGTTAGGATTGTCAAAGAGGTGCATGAGCTGCAGAGTAGAGCACTGGGCCTGGGAAGTCAGACACTGGCAGATGATAGGAACATGCAGCGCCGTGGAGCAGGACTGAACTTCCACAAAATTATAGAAATTTAAAAAAAGGTTCTCCAGAATAAGGATGGACGAAAAGGTGCAGCAGCAGCAGTAGTAGTTGTTGGGCACTGGGCCTGGGCAGATACTGGCAGATTATAGGAACATGCAGCCTTGTTGAGCAGGAATTAATTCCCCCAATATAATACATTATACATATTAATTGTTACCAATATTTATTTATCAATGAAGAATAGTAGATTATATGATAGAAAGATAATAAAAATTTAACTTTTCCACAAATTACAGGTATGGCTAGTTACATAAATGGGAATTTATTGTCTTAATCAACTAAACTCTACTCAGGAACTGGGGAAAAATGTCTGCTGCAGTCCCTGTGATACGCTACAGTAGTCACTACAGCTTTTCCAATCCACCCCACAACAGTACATTTTCTGCGCTAAAATAAACTATTAACTTTTAGTATGTTAGGTGGGCAATGACCATCAATCTCAGCCTCTGCTAAGCTGCTGCTACTGACGAGTTAAGATTGCGTCAGCACAATTATATATTTAATGCTTCTGCCTTCCCTTGTAAATGCTGATTGGCCAGAGTGAAAAAAGTAAGGAACAACTCGCACAGGTCGTTGGACCCAACAATCACAGCCATTACAGACATCAATAAGACTACCCCTGTTTTGTGGCTACTTCTACCAGTCATTGATATGTGCCCTCATATACACAGTCCCTTTCACTTTACCTCATCAATGAGCGCCAAAACGACAGCAGCTACATGTGGTGACGAATCAGGACGAATACTTTTATTCATTTTTGTCAGTTTCATCAGAGATTGTCTCCGTTTTTGTTAAAAATAGCGTTTAAATGAAAATTAATGCACAAGTCTAGTAAACAGAGCAAGAGATGGTAGCAGATACTCTGCAGTAGACATGAGAGAAACCCTGTGACATGAACACAGGGTTACATGTGGTTGTTGGGGAGTGTATTCGGTTTTAAGGGTTAATGGCAAAGGGTCAAATAGAGGACAACCTTGGAATATTCTGGTATGCGCTCGCGCTGCTTAGTTTTGCCGCCTTTTGCATTGGAATGCGCTCGTGAGGGGTCTCGCGCCGCTTAGTTCGCACGCGCTTTTGCGTTTAGCTGCGCTCGCGGACAGCTCGCGCTAGGTTTGGGCGGGATTTTAGGATATAAAAGAAGGTTACCTGAGGCGTTTGCTCACTGACCCCTGGCTAGCGCTAACTGACTGCACTGACCTTAGAGTCTGGTGAGCGGCGGTTTGCAGCTGTGCCACGGGGAGCAGCATGGAAGAGCTGCTGAAGTGTCTGCGTGAACGAGCCGGCAGAAGAGGTTTCGATGAATGGCTGAAGTCCTGTCTTTCGTCCGCTCCGGTTGCCGAAGATATGGATGCTGTCATCGAGCCGGTGGAAGTTGAAGAGTTCGCGGAGGAGGAGTCGACGGCTGGGGAAGACGGCGCTCTCTCTAGCAATATGTTCCTGATCTCGCGAGAGGTTCCCGAATCATCGCGGGATTATGATGCAGTTGCGGCTGCGTCATTGGAATCCGTGGAACGCGGAAGAAGGTCATCTAGGAGCGCGACAGCAAGACGTACGGCGTCTTCTAGGGCTGTTAGGGGAAAACAGCCCTGTAAGAAGAGGAAACATCAAGAGGTTGAAGAGGAGGTTTCCCTGAATCGTCGGGATTCCGGAGGCAGGCGTCAGTCGCTGGCTGCATCTTCAGCTCGTCAGGAGGATCCTGATCAGCCAGGAACTTCCGCAGGACAAAGCAGTACGGGGGCAACCGTGGGTGAGTGCCCTAAGGACAATTTAAATAAATTAAATATGATGGTGGGTTCTTTATTTGAGCTATTGAAAGATTGGCAGGGCCCTAGTCCAGCTCAAGCTTGGGGGGGTCATAGTGTAGTCAGTCAGAGAAATTATGTGAATGAAGTGAATATGAAAGAAGCATTATCTTGCGAAATGTCACCCCTAGGTTTTCATTTGACTAGAGGGTTAAAAGATAAAATTTGGAATAATGAATACATTGACATTTTGTCGCTGCTTCCAGCTTCAAAAGAATTTTTGGTTAAGCAAGAAAAGGAAGAGGATAGGAGACGACCAGTTCCTAGGTCGTTCAACAACTGGCTTCAGGCATTCTGTATTTATTCGAGTGTTTATTGTGAGAAGCATAAGGATAGCAGTTCAGGATTGTTCCAACATTTAGAATCTGTCCTTGAAGCCTATAAGAATTTCGGAGGTATGTCGTGGTTTAACTATGACGAAACCTTTCGTCAGAAGCTGGCTGTACACAAACACTTGAAGTTTGGTATGAAGGACGTAGGTACGTGGGTGAGCTTAATGCTGCCCCAACGGTATAATTTTACAAACAGGTTTCAGTCTTCTAATGCTAACCAAATGCGTCAGAAAGGAGTGTGTTGGGCCTTTAATGAGGGTCAATGCAAATTTTTTAATTCATGTAAATTCAAGCATGAGTGCTCTTTTTGTGGAGGTAATCACTCAGGTTCAAAATGTTTTCGTAGAATTGGAGGGAATGCAAGCACTAAAGAACCAATTCAAAAAAGCAGTGACACCGGTGATAGTGTCAAGACTGCTCCGCTGTTTAAGCAGCTATCCAGACAGACAGAGAGCTGAGTTATTGTTTAATGGCTTTAATGAAGGTTTTAGGATACCATTGTATGAGGAGGAGGAATATGTTTGGGTTAATAATCTGAAGTCTGTTCTGGAGAATGTTACAGTGGTCCGTGACAAGATTAGAAAAGAGTTGTCTTTGGGCAGGATTGAAGGTCCTTTTGTGCAGCCACCTTTTGAGAGGTTTAGGCTATCTCCTTTAGGTTTAGTGCCAAAGAAGGAGAAGGGGTCTTTTAGATTAATTCACCACCTGTCATTCCCTAAGGGGAATTCTCTGAATGATCAAATAAATACGAGTGAATTTCCGGTGAAGTATGCATCTTTTGAAGATGCTTTATTCTGGGTTCGACGGTTTGGCAAAAATGCTTTGCTGGCGAAGGTTGACATAGAATCAGCGTTTAGATTATTGCCTATACATCCGGAATGTTTCCATTCATTGGGTTTTCAATTTGATGGTCAGTTTTATTTTGACAAATGTTTACCAATGGGCTGTTCAATTTCATGTTTTTATTTCGAGGCTTTTTCTGGGTTTATAGAATGGTTGGTTAAGACGGTTGCAGAATGTAGTTCGATAGTTCATTATTTAGATGATTTCTTGTTTATAGGTAGCGAAGGTTCCGGTGATTGTTGGAAGTTGTTATATTCTTTTATTGAAATTTCAGAGTTCCTAGGTATTCCTTTAGCAAAGGATAAGACGGTTTTGCCCTGTACTTCACTGCAGTTTTTGGGTATTGTTATCGATACAGTGAACATGGAATTCCGCCTACCTTTAGAAAAAGTTCACAAATTGCGAGGCATTATTAATGAAGTTTTAGTTTCCAAAAAGGTCACAGTTCAGAAATTTCAGTCTTTGCTAGGTCAGCTTAATTTTGCGGCTAGAATTATGCCGATGGGTCGAGTTTTTTCTCGACATATGGCTAGGAGTATAGCCGGTAAAAAGGTGAGCTATCATAGGGTGAGGGTGAATAAACAAATCAAAGAGGATTTGAAAGTGTGGGATATGTTTCTTCAAGATTTTAATGGTGCTATGGTTTGGCAGAGTGAGTTTATTAATGCGAATGAGTTGGAGCTATATACTGACGCGGCAGGGTCAGTAGGCTTCGGGATATATTGTGGTGGCCAATGGGCAGCTGAGAAATGGCCAGCATCATGGTCTGCAGCAGGTTGGACAAAAAATTTAGTTTTACTTGAATTATTCCCAGTGGTGGTAGCTATCTTTTTGTGGGGTAAGAAATGGGTAAATAAGAGAATTGTTTTAAATTGTGATAACATGGGTGTTGTCTGGGTGATAAATACGCTCAGGGCTAAGTCAATCCCAGTTATTAACTTGCTTAGACACTTGGTGTTGTTCTGTTTACGTTATAATATTTGGGTAAAGGCAAAACATATTGAAGGGGTTAAGAATGGAATTGCTGATGCCTTGTCTCGATTTGATTTTAAGGTATTCAGGCGTTTGGCGCCGTTGGCGGACAAGGAGGGCTTAGCAGTTCCCGGGGAGGTTTGGAAGTTGACATCGCCGAGTTAAGTTTTTATTTGTATAATTCTCTTTCTAAGGCTACTTGGGTTAAATATTCTAAGGCTTGGAAGGAGTGGGTTAGTTTTATGCATGAAAAAGGGTTAAATGAATTTGATAATGATGCAGCAAAATGTATTGAATTTGTGTTTATGTTAATCAATAGGAATTTTTCACGTAGTAGAATTGATTGTTATTTGTTGGGCATTTCCTTTTTTATGAAGTTAGCAGGCAAGCAGCCGATAGGTAAGGATTTTTTAACTAAACAGTTACTGAAGGGTTTTGGGAAGAAGCAAAGGAATTTGGATTCTAGACGGCCGATTTCTTTCAGCTTGCTGCAAGATTTAGTTGGTATTTTACATATTAATTGTTGGGACGAATACGAAACCCTTTTATTTCGAACAGCGTTTATTATAGCTTTTTTCGGCGCCTTTCGTGTGAGCGAATTGGTGGCAGCTAATAAAAGAGGGGGTTCTGGCATTAGGCATGAGGACGTGTTATGTAATGATAAGCTGCTGATTTATTTAAGAACATCCAAAACCGATCAGGCATGTAAAGGTTGCTGGATCAAACTGAATAGGATATCTAATTGTGATGTTTGTCCGGTAAAAGCAGCAGAATTCTTTAATGAAAATAGGCCGTGTTTTAATGGTAATTGGCTTATACATAGGTCGGGTTTACCTCTGACACAATTTCAGTTTAAGAAAATGTTAAAAAAGTGTTTGATAAGTTTGGGTTTGGGGTCTGAGAAGATATCTTCTCATTCATTTCGTATAGGTGCTGCGACTGAAGCTTCCATGCTGGGTCTCGATAATTCTATCATTAGACGGTTGGGTCGGTGGGATTCAAATCGATTCAAGTTATATATCAGACCTCAATTGCTGTAATGTTTATATGGTTATGTTAATACTATTTTCTTTACAGGTAAACGCCCATTAGTAGTATGGATAGTGGGACACTCTTTTATTTTCTGGGCACATCGAAGAGCCATGGAAAGATGTTACGGTGAAAATCTGGGTTTCAGCTTCGAAGATATCATTATTTATTGGATAGGTATAAGGGGTTTAAGTGTTTTTCAGTTAAAATCGAATATTGTTAGCTTTATTGATGTTTTTCCATGGCCTGACATTATGATTATACATTGTGGGGGGAATGATATAGGTAAGGTTAAATCTGTTCAATTGTTGATAAGTTTTAAAGATATTCTTGAACAGTTAAAACAGGTATTTATTGGGACGAAGTTTTTATGGTCAGAGATTGTGCCACGGTTAATTTGGTTACAGCGTCATGATTTTAAAGCATTAGAGAGAGTGAGGCGCAAATTAAACAGAGGTATGGAGAAATTCATGATTTTGATGGGGGATTTAAGTTTTAGACATGTGGATTTGGAGGGGGGCTGCGAAGGCCTCTACCGAAAGGATGGAGTGCATTTATCTGCAATTGGGTGTGATATTTTTAATGCTGATCTGCAAAGTATGGTGGAGAAGGCCGTGGTTTTTGTGGAAGGGGCCACAAATGGTTTTTAAGTATCCATTTGTGGCGGTTGGGGGTTTTGGAGGTGTTAGGCTGACCGGCTATTGGGGCAGTTGGCCTTGATTAAATTATATTTTGAGAACTCTGTGGTTTGGGCCAAGAGTTTTTGGTTGTTTTGATATTTAGTTACAAATTGGTGTTGCAAAATTGTTTGATATGGTAATGGTTAAACCAATTCTGTTGTAAGCTAAATAAAAGACCACGGCCTTTATTTATCCACAATATTGTTTCAGTGTCTTTATTTATTTGGTTACATTCTGATTACATGCATTACACCATACAACCACATGAGAGAAACCCTGTGACATGAACACAGGGTTACATGTGGTTGTTGGGGAGTGTATTCGGTTTTAAGGGTTAATGGCAAAGGGTCAAATAGAGGACAACCTTGGAATATTCTGGTATGCGCTCGCGCTGCTTAGTTTTGCCGCCTTTTGCATTGGAATGCGCTCGTGAGGGGTCTCGCGCCGCTTAGTTCGCACGCGCTTTTGCGTTTAGCTGCGCTCGCGGACAGCTCGCGCTAGGTTTGGGCGGGATTTTAGGATATAAAAGAAGGTTACCTGAGGCGTTTGCTCACTGACCCCTGGCTAGCGCTAACTGACTGCACTGACCTTAGAGTCTGGTGAGCGGCGGTTTGCAGCTGTGCCACGGGGAGCAGCATGGAAGAGCTGCTGAAGTGTCTCCCGCCCGCCCTCCCTGTGTTAATAAATAATAAAAAAAAAAAAAAAATTTGTGTATGTATGTGCATAGATATATATATGTTTGTTTTTTTTTTTAAAAAAAAAAAAAAAAAAAATCTTTGGTCATGTCGTGGCTTTTATTGGGGTTAAGTTGTTCTCGATAAGAGGGCGAACATTGGGGGTTTTGGAGGTGTTAGGCTGACCGGCTATTGGGGCAGTTGGCCTTGATTAAATTATATTTTGAGAACTCTGTGGTTTGGGCCAAGAGTTTTTGGTTGTTTTGATATTTAGTTACAAATTGGTGTTGCAAAATTGTTTGATATGGTAATGGTTAAACCAATTCTGTTGTAAGCTAAATAAAAGACCACGGCCTTTATTTATCCACAATATTGTTTCAGTGTCTTTATTTATTTGGTTACATTCTGATTACATGCATTACACCATACAACCACATGTACATATGGGCCAAAACCGATTCAGACAAACTTTGTGGTCGTTTTCGGCAATACATTTTGTTTCCTTCCTATTCAGTTTGGTCGAAAATTCAGGGGCATTTTAAACTCAGGAGAAAAATGTATTGCCCGGTGCCCACATTCACTCTTGATTTACACAATTTATAGATTTATTTTATATATTATGAATAAATGATGTGGACATTATTATCCATATGTTTGCCTGAATGTATCAAGTGAGTTTTGTGGGGAGAGCAGCCTTAAGGTGAAAAGGAAGTTGAGGATTCCACTAGTCATGTTTTTACATATTATACTAGTGTTAGTCCACAAAAAATATAATTAGGCTCTTAACACTCCTTTTTCCCTCGGACCTTTACAGCAATATGCATCTTAATGTTATATTTCAAGAACCAAGAGCTGTAGAATCGCATTACACTGAGTTCTGATTCAAAAAATCCACTTATATTGTACAATAATTAGTCAATCTAAGATACATTTTATTCAGTGTTGGTATTTCTTCCTCTGGGGATAATCAGAATTTTAAAGTCCTTTATCACCTCAGCATTTAGACAAATTATACCCTTTACAAAAAAAAGAAACATATTCTTTTACAAACATATTAAGCGAATACTTCTAATATTATCATATTCCCATTGCTATCTGTACAGATTTTCTTATATAGCTGATTGAACCTACACTCATTAAAGGAGTCATTACAAATTAGCTTATATAATCAATATACCATCTCACTTAATCATTGCTTCTTAATTGATTTTAATTATGCTTCATGATTTCTAGATATGTAACTTTAATTATATTGAAAAGTTTAAATAACAAATTGTCTTTACATATGTCATGAATAATGGATGTTAATTATAATCTATAATCTGTATGACAGGATGCTATTATCTTTTGAATGATGACCTCTTTTTGTTGAATGATGTTCCTAAAGGACCAATTTCCTATTTCCTTGACGCTCCAAACTCTGTCTTGTGCCAGGAATATTTACAATAGAATACATATTGAGAAAAGAAATTATTTATGAATCCAATAAATATCTATAAGAACAGATTTGCAGGACTGATACCCATGTGCTTATATGGACACATTGGAATAGTATTTTTCAAGGCAAAATTTGGACAATTCATATAGAAAAGTGTCTATAAACCGGTTCCAGTATTTGCCTTTGAGAGAACATTGACATTGTCCAGAATGTCCAGAATTCTTTCCTGCTAAATATAGAAAAAAAAGACTTTTGAAAAGATGCATTAGTGATGCCTTTAGGCCAAATAGCAAATCATTGGTGAGCACAGATTTTATACCATGAATATATAATTATTAATATTTACCACCCAATAAAAATAACAATGGCCTCTTAAAGTGAAAGCTACATATTTTCTCCTTCAGCAAACTTGGATTTATCCCATTTTGCTTTAATAAACTTCCTTTATCTGCAGACCTAGAGGCTGCCATTGTTGTCAGTCATGTAATAGTTTATGTGACTTACCCTGCTCAGGCACCACACTAAGTTGAGTCTTTATAGCAGTGCTATAAATCCATTCCAGATTAAGACGGAGCCATTCACTTGTTTACCACAGGTAGTATGATAAGTATAACAACTATTTTTCAACGGGCTACACACCAACAATCCTCCGGTGGTCCCTGCTGGTAACCGCACACCCATCGAAGGCACAAAATGCATTAAGTTTTTTCCTTTTCTCTATCACTGATTATGTGTGTATGCTGGCACTTTATTGCACATTAAATCACTTTATATTTATGCTTGGAGTATGAAGCCTGAATTTGTGTTTGTTCAGTATGATAAGTAGCCAGTAACGCATACAAATGGCTAAAGGACAGCTGCCTGAAAAGTACAAGGAACCGAACATTAAGTATGAGTATTTTAGTAAAAACAAGAGAAAAAAATACATTTTCTACTCTGAATCATCACAACAATAGATTAAACTGACAGGAAATACCCTCAAAATGTAACAATTTAGTTGCCCTGGTTTTGGAAATAATTCTCTTATATGAATGCCCATACTTTTCTAGCAGATATAGGGCACATATTATAAGGTGTGATTGGCCAATTGCAGCGATCACTGTGATTGGCTAATCACAACAAAAACATAGCACATTAGGTGTATCTCTGCCTCTATGAATGAGTATGTGTGAATGAATGAGTACCAAAGTGCGAAAGATGGCACAGGCAGGCTGTTTGGGGGAAAGATGGCACAGATAGGCTGTTTGGGGCAAAAATGACACATGGGGTTTGCAACTTGTCATATGTGCCTGCAATTTTGGGTTTTCATGCATTACTTATTTGATCTATACCTTTAATGCTGAGTTTGTGCTTTTTCAGTTGATCTATAGCTGCAAAGCCAGGTTTATGTGCACACCTGGGAACTTCTGGGCTCCAGCTACCCAGAGCCTTCCCTTGCGGGACGCGGCCAGGGCTGCCCACTGACATCTGTGGCCGGTCCCGCTGACATCTGTGGGTGGTCCCGCTGACATCTGTGGGCGGTCCCGCTGACGTTGATGGGTGATCCCACTGACATTGGTGGGCGGTCCCGCCCATTTGAAGGGAAAATGGGTGGGGAGTGGGGCATGTCAAGACCCCGCGACGAGGAGGATTGTGTTATTAAGTTACTCTATACCTGCATTACTATGTTTCCATAGTATTGCGCTCCTCCCCTGCCCTGCGTGTGTAGCATGAGGACATCTTACACTGAGTCACATTAGGGTCAGAAGCAGGTAAGGCTGCACAAGTACTTTTGTTGGGTTTTTTCATTTTGGAATGGAGGGTGTGATTGCATGCTGTGGTGTAGGGGTAAGGTAATTCTTGCCCAGGGGCCAATCATTATTAAAGATGACCCTTGTGGGGTACACAAAAATCAAAAAGGAGAATCATAGTTAAAGAAACAAATCTAAACATGCTGAAAAAGTTCCTGTTTTTTTTTAGGTAGGGCTTACTACTGCAGATGCTAAGAAAAAACACTAACATTAAAGTGCAGCATGTGAAAGACAAACCCAAAATGGAATTCCTTAACAAAAGTCTGTCTTCACATCCCTTTAAATGTTTCAGTGATCATTGCATTGATAGCCTTGTATCAGCAGGGAGATCTCATTGCCAATGCAAAAAAGCACTGTATATATATATATAGGATTTTTTGTAACTTTCAGTGAAAGGAAAAAAAAAAAAATGTTTGCATACGAATAAAAGTGGCAACATTGAAAATCCAGGATCATAAAGAGATAAAGAAAAAAGGGTATGATAGCACTTATCAGTTTATTGGTAGAACCTTATTCCAATAAAAAGCAATGTTTCTTATATTCATAAGAAAATGGAATCATATGCTTTCGAAACAGAAAACAGCATTCCTCTAGTCAAAATAAAGCCTCTCTGGAAAAATAAGATAAAACAGGGTACTGTAGGAATGTTCAGGAATGTAAGAATTAAAAAAAAAGACATTTCCCATGGTAACTCCTCGAAGGAAGGAATCAAGCTATTAAGATTGTGGAGTATAGATTAGAGAAGAGTGACTGAGTATTTCACTCAAATGCACGAGTACACAGCACAAAGAAATTAATTACAGTGACACTATCTAACAAAAAACGACTTATCTTAAAGCACTTACTTTTGCAAAAAAAGTATAAATTGAACTTCAAAATCCATACAATTCTACATGTTCTTATTATTTTGGAATATTGTTCTTGTGTGGTAACAAAAAATAACTATACCTCCAAATAGATTGCCATGTGAATTGGACAATGGACGATTATTTTGCCTTGTGATAATACAAATACTGTTAATAGTTAGTGCTTTTTGTATGACATAGTGTTTATTCCACACTTCTTCTATGTGAGAATATTCCAAGCTGGTAGAGTTGTGCCAATTTACAGTAACACAGTACATGCCAATCAGGACTGGGCCAAACACCAGCTGACTGAACCTCAGAAGTCTCATTTTCTAGGTACATAACTCTTCACATGCCCTGCAGGATTCACTAAAGGAAGCTGCTCAAATCCAGATCTATCCCACACCAGGCCGCCAAACTCTGGGGACTGTTTAATTTTGTCACATTACTATTTTAATACATGTATATATTAAGTTATTAAGCTTTGTCCCGTTAGTAGATGTTTTGCAATAATACCAAGGGAAGTAGTGGCATAAGCAGTTACAGTACTATAGAAGAACTTAAATGTCCTCCCTTCCGCTACCATGTGACACTTTCTCAACAAACAACGGAGGGCACACAGAAAACTTGATGTCTGAGTACATATGGGAAACCTGCAAAGAATGGAAAAATCAAATACAAGTTATTTACACAGATAATATTTAAAATAAACTAATCTGCCCCCAAAATACATACTGTATACAGGGCCAGACTGGGAAGGAAAAGCAGCCCTGGAAACATTTGGAGACCGGTCGAGCTTTTATACGCACACGCACCCCTAATACATACCCGAGTCACACTATTTGCCATACAAATTACTATAAAACATTCTTTTTATCACATTATTTGTATTAAAATGCCAGAAACCAAAAGTGTTAAAAGGTGATTAACATTAATTCATGTAAACTATTTTTTCATATCGGTATTTCCTTTTATTTGCCAACCCGCCCTTCCCAGTTATGCACATCAGTCCCCAGGCTTGCCACTCTGCCCCCAGAAATGCCTTATACCCCCTATATGCCACTCTGCCTCCAGAAATGCCTTTTGAGCCCCTATATGCCACTCTGCCTCCAGAAATGCCTTATACCTCTATATGCCACTCTGGCATATAGAGGTTAAAAGGCATATCATGGGACAGAGTGGCATATAGGGCCTCCAGGAAAGCCTTTAGCCCCCATAAAACACCACCCCTCCGATTTACCACTGCTTTTGGTGTCTGGTGAGGGCAGCGGGTGGAGGCTGGCATTCATGAAGTTAAAGGGGCCGGTGTTCACACACCACGCCGCCCAATGGTCATGCCTCAGCTCTTCGTCCCACCCCTTTTAAGATGTGAGACGAAGTGCTGAGGCACTGCCATTGGGCGGCGTCTGCTCTGGTAAGTCTTGGGGGCAGAGGTAAAACGCCTCTTGCGGACGGTCACCGGCTGCGGCGATGCGGGTAAACAACCTCCGCTCCGGGACATCTGCACGATGTGCTTTAACAATCTCCCTTGCCGGGACTCCCCCCGTGGGAATTCCCGGCAAGGGAGATTGTTAAAGCACATCGTGCAGACGTGCCGGCAGCGTAGGCTGTTTACCCGCATCGCCGCAGCCGATGACCGTCTGCACGATGCGCTTAGACAATCTCCCGTGCCGGCACCCCCCCGTGGAAAGTGCTGGCAGGGGAGGCTGTCTGAGCGTATCGGAGAGTAGGATGCAGGTCCCCTGCACCGCTGCGGGGGATCTGTATCCTAACCCCGCTGCCTGCCCGGTGCCCGGGACTGCATGTCCCGGGCGTCGGACGCTAGACCCCGAATATAGGCCACACCCCCACTTTAAAGACTTAAAGTGGGGGGAAAAAGTGCGGCCTATATTCGAGTCAATACGGTATGTATTTGTGATATGGCAGAATTTTTTTGGGGGTGAGGAACTAGTTTGTGGTATTGGTAATTTTCCCCCCTGCCATAATAATGTATTTGCACAGTAAAATTACACAATGGGCCTAAAACTTGATCACTATTGAGCATATTTTAGAAAGAAAATATATCCGTTTTTATATAGCAACCTGCTGCTCCAAGACAAAAAGACAAAATTTATTTGAACACGGAACAAGTTCTGTTTGCTGTGAGTCTGAGATACGACTTTTGTGTAGGAACAGCAACAAATGACATATCTGTTATGACACCCATTATGCTCAACAAGCCAAGAGAATATAAAGAAGGGCGTCTCTCTGTATTCATAAATGATTCAGTCATGCGGGTCACTTTATACACTTAAGCTTCAGTAGAGGTCTTCACATTGATCATAGCAGGAAAATCAAGTTCATGCTGTGTCAGACAGGCACACTAAACTGTAAAATCAATGCAGCCCCATTGAATGCATTTTGCATAAAAGTCCCCATAGAAACAGCAAGATTGGAAAGTTTAGTAAACAATTATTCCCATTCTTTATTCTGTAAAATGTCAGTGAGCTGAGAATGCTTCAATTAACAAAATAAATCGCAGTGTGGCAAAATAATGAGACCCTGTGTTAGCTCAATGCCATTTGCTCCAAACCCCAGAGCAATACGACCAACTATTTAAATTTTGGCTGAATCTAAACCTTTGCATAGATGTGCTATGGTACAATAGGAGGGTGAGAAAGCCAGTGTTTTGTTTACTGTGCATGTGTAATTAGACGATAGTTAGCTGTAAAACCCATGGCCTACAGCATCCATACCCCCAATGAATATGTACTGGGGCAGCGTGAAGTAAGACCCCAGCTTTCATAGATTCCTCAACATCTTGCAGGGCAGCAGTCCGAGTGCTGCTCTCAGTCTCACCGTGTCTCACGGTTTTGGCATGTGCCTGCCAGGTGTGGTTCTCTAAAAGGCTCCACATCCTAATAACTGGGTGAGCATGTGCAGCGGCCTACATAAGCTGTGGATACCTGAGGAAAGAAGCTCAGTTATATTTTGTGCCTCTACAAGTGTGGATCAGTGTCTGTTCCTCTTTAATCCCTATATCCATGTTCCCCGATCCTGCCTACCTGTCTCAGCCTCCTGCTGATTTACCAGCATATATTTCTGTTCCTGTTGCATGGTGCGCCTGTTCTTCATTGGTGTCTGTCCCCTTCTCTACTGGGTGCCTTGTTCCTGATCTACTACTGGTACTACTGGTCCCCTTATCTACTGGGTGCCTTGTTCCTGGCATCAAGCTTCGAGTTCCCCTTACTGTACCTTTTCTGCACTCTGCCTTTGCCTAGTGGTATAGGCCTATCCTACTTTGGTCTCTGCCTATGGGTGATTGAAGGGTTATGGCTATGACTAGGGGTATGGCTCTCTTATCTAGAGAGTAAGAGTTTACCGACAAGCTTAAGAAACTCCAACATAATTATTACAGAAATGCTAAAATTCATTGCTCAGTCTTATATTCTAATATTACCTAAAATTTGTCAGAGGAACTAGTGCTAGATCAACCATAGCAACAACAATCATAGCTATAATTAGACCAGAAAATTATGCTTTGATGGGAATATCAGACTTTTCAAAGAATTTAACTTGGCCCTTCTTCTCGGAATACTAAATGAACCAAAATGTTGGCAACATCAGCTTCATCAAATATATAGCGGTCTACAAACAAATTGTCAATCTTAATTTTAATATCTCATACAACCTGAAGAGACAATGCTAGGTTGTCCATTTTACAGAATAGGTTTGATTCTTTCGTACGGTAACATATTGTCAACTTGAAGAAAAAAACATTAGCATCCCTTGTGCCCTCAACATACATGTAGATATATATAGATAGCGCTACCAGAAAGAATTCAGATATTAATGGAATTTGGAAAAGTGACTAGTTTGCAATTAAGCTAAAACTGTCATAATTCTTCTTTGTTTATCAGCATCATATAACTGCTATAACATTAATCATTGCTTTTAAAATTAGAATAATCTTAAAAAAAACAGTTGTGGATTTGGATAACTAATGTTCCCAACAGTATCACAATAAAAAGGATAATATTGCAATTAAACTAGTACACATGCAGTATCTACATCCATTTAACTGGTATCAAGTCAGATGTCACTATATTCTGATAAGTATATAGTCAACTAAGTATACAAAATATATACAGAGGATGACAACAATAAATTATTTGAATACACAGGGCTGTCTAACACAGGACAAAAGTGGCAGACTTACCTTAAGAGCCCATGACAGCTGTCCCCTGAACCCCCTCCAGAGCAACAGCCCTCCTTGGGGTCAGTGTATAATCTGCTGTTGCAGAGCACCAGGATATGACTTCATATCTACCAGTAAAATGTGGGACAGACCCCCCACCTCACACCCAGGTACAATTGGGCTGGGAGGCCCATTTGGTAGGCTTGCTCTAGGCCCCATAAGATGTAAAGACAGTCCTGTGAATACACATACATTTCACTTTTTGAGTTCAAGGGTGGTGAGCAAATCATTACTAATCATTAGGGCACTTGTGCTGAAAAAATAGCTACAAATGTGTTGCAGCAGTGGTGAACAACGACACAGAAAATAAACAAAAAATACAGTTTGAAAGACATAACTAATTTTTTGCAAAAACTTGGTAGCTAAGCTTTAAACAGTTACACCAAGCATTAAATTGAATTCACGAAAAACATAAATTTGACATGTACAAATAATGTGATGTACTTAATACAATACATGCATTCCAATTGTTACAAAAGTACCATTTATATTAACTTTGACATCGATCCATCGAACCCTGCGAACTGGAGTCATGACAGGACCTTAGTGGTTTTCCAAGTACATCTCAAACATCTTCTGCCCAGAATTTAAAAATAGTGTAACATTTTCAGGTACTTAGTACTAAGACCAACCAATATACATTTTTTTTTGGTACACATTCTCCAAATCAACATTCTTCCTAAACTATGCATTGAATGATCGATGGACGCACAGAGCAAAGTGGGCAAAACAGAAGAAGAAAGGGCCCCAGCCAGTCAGGGAGCCCTGGAGACAGCAAGGCAGAAAAGGGCGGCATGACATGGCCTGAGATAGGCGAATGAGAGGGCAGAGGGGTCAGCTAGGGGACACTGGTTGTTGCTGGGCAGCCCATCCTCACTGGTGTGTTGGCATCTGAGGTGTTTAGGGAACAATATATAAACAGTACACACAGCATCACAGCATCACAATTTATTGGATTTAGAAGGAAAGTTTCCCTCCCTCCCCATGTTTGTGTCTGTTCTGTGTTTTCGGTGTTTTTCGTTGTTTTGTATTTTATCAGGTGGTGTTCAGTCCTTCCTGCACGGGTTTCCAGCCAAGCGGAGGAAGTCAGCATGAAGAACAAAGAAAGTAACAGCAAATTGGAGGTGCCGCACAACAAAAGGCGGCAGTTTTGGATGCGTGTTTTGTTTAAACGTTCCCTAATGGGCTGGGTCCCTGGGGAATTGGAGTTAGCCGATCCCCTTGCTCTTGGAGACTTTACGGCTTGGGGGTAATTGTCGGCATGTGTATTAAGTTGTTTATGTTTAAGGGGTACTGTTCTTTTCGTATATTGTTTATGTCCGGGACTGGCAGGGGTTAAATTTCAGACAATGGCACTCTGCCAGAGTATAATTGTGTGCCAGTCCCGGTTTTATCTTTGTTATTTGTGTGTCACAGGCTGTCTAAATTAATAAAGTGCTGTGGCCTTTTCACATTCCAAAGAATAATGTCTTTGCGTGTTTATTGGGTGTGTTATCAGTAGCCATATTCTCAGTGCCTATGTCATGTCTATGTCCATGGGACCTAAACGTAAAAGAAAAATAATAGGACAGTGTCCATTAAGAAATCCATGTACCGCCACACACTGATGAATCCATTCATATATATATATATATATATATATATATATATATACCTAAATGGTCTTTCCAAATGACATCTTAACTCCCAGACGAAGAAAAAAGTGAAAGGATAATTCTGTAGTGTAAAATGACAATTTACTAACACCATGAGAAATACACTCAACAGGAATGCATATAATCTGATGCAAGATTAAATCTTAAAAGAAATAAAAAAAGGATTTACTCAAAACAAAGTTGAGTCAGATAAGATCCTGACAGAAGCTCATAAGAAACGAAGAGGGTCCAGAAATTGTTCCTTCTTCAGTGAGCTCTCTGTACGGAGCTCTCTTGCAGCGGTGGGACCTTTTATTACCTTTATACTTATGCCTTTGTAAGTGGATTTCATGTGGAGAAAGCTTTCAAATGCTATTTTTGTCTTTTGAGCCTTTCACATTACTCACAGATTTGTATTATTGTTTTATTATTTTTATTTTTTGCTCCCTGTGGTTTATTTTGTATCAATATGTTTCAAAGTCACGTTAAAATCTTTATTTTAAATATTGGAAGGCGGAGGTTTTTAGATAAGACTTGTGAAAGTCTTTGGTGCCCATAAGGGATTTACTAAGATGAATGCGTCAAAGCCTGCTGCTGCTTAGCCCTGCTTATGTGGGAACTAGAAAACCAAGTTTAAGATGGATATGTTGGTCCTTCTACACAGACAGGTTTCCATATACTAAAAAGGACATTCCAGTGTTCCCGGAAGCCCCTAAACAATTTATACATATGAAAGTATTTTGTATTCATGAAACATAAAAAAGTACTTTCATTAAAGAGAAGCTGCAGCTCCAGAATTCTTCAACATTCCAAACCACTGAATGGCAGAAAAGCATTCTCGTTGAAATCCATGGGTGCACTCTCTGTGCATTTGAACAAGTTGTCTTGTTAGACCCCCCGAGCGTTCCTCTAGGCAGCACTGAAGCATATATGAGTGTCAGGAGATATATGAGATCATATATGGCACATATGACACTCGTTGTGAAGCATAGTATTCATTTTTCAACAACCAAAGAGGGAAACACTTATGTCTGGAGGTGTGGCTTAAGGAATGATAAGGACTTTACGAAGACATTTTATGTCATTTTATTGATGAATTTGTGTTATTGATTACACAATATAGAGGAATATATTTTACTTACACAATTTCATTTCCAAACAAACCTTCTGCTGTTTATACACAAATTACAGTGGTGTTTAGGGCCATAGAACACTTTTACACTAATATCGGCTAAACATAAGCTGACCACATTTTTATGTGAAATTCAGGCACATTTGTATATAGATAAATACAATAGTTTGGCAAGCAACAGACACAGGCCATCTTAAACAACATGTGCCAGATTTCTGTGTCTAGCATTTGCTTGTGGTACCTTATAGTTCTGTGTGAGATATGTTCATATACTAATGTTTCTTTACAGAACAGAAGTCACTTAGCTCAGGGACCCACCTAATCAAAATGCAGCTTTTGTTGTCCTGGTAACAAATATAGCAGAACTACTGTATTTATTCTGTGACATTAACAAACACAAGCCACATCATTGAGAAAGGGTCCTTAACTCCATACAACAAAGTACTGAATTATTGTTCAATTATCGTCTAGAGGTGGGCAAGAGGTTTCACCATTATCTGAAAAACAGCACTTTCTGCCTTAAGAAAAAAACATGCTTCTGTGGCTTAGTTTCCATCACAAGCATTTCAGGAAACCTAATGGTGAAGTTGTTGGGTCTTAAATGGCAGTGTCTACTTTCCCACTCGTCTTCCAAATACTATACTACTTTAATAGTGTGGTGATAAGGTTAGACACCGATTTTAAATGGTGGCTTTTGGGCTAACATGAAGTGAGTAACTGTGAGAGAGAGGGATAGCCTGGTCCTCTGGCTTTGATGCTGGGGTAGTAGGAAACCCAAGGTGATTTCTCAAGGCCCCAACCATGTACTGACTAGAGGGTAGACTCCAGTACAGCTGCAAATGGACCTTTCACTGCTTTTTATCTTTTCTCTCTTTTCCTCAGCTCTTGTTATAATCCCAGCCAAGGGGCTGGGTCTTTTTAGGCACTTTTATTTTTTTTCATATTTCTGTCACATAATACACTTTTCCTTGTGCACATGTGTGTTTGAATTTTGTATATAGTTTGTATGTTTTGTGTGATATTTTATTTTTTCAAAGAACATAATGGACAAGGATTTTTGTTTTGAAATAGTTACTATAAAATGCTACTGTGGAGCAGATCCAAGAAGATTTAGCTTTTTTGGTGACAGGAGAAGTGGTGCCTTTTTGGCCCCATCTACCTTTGAAGACTTCAGTCTTCATCCGGCTTGTAGGCTTCCGTTTAAGAGCAAAGTAAGGGGAGGTCTCCTCAAAAGGTTTCATGGTCTTGTGTCTTACCGAGCACTTTTTGGATCACCTCCCCACTTCCTCACAACGGAAGCACCTCAGGCATCAATCAATAATTAGTGTATAGTATAATCTATGGATGTATAACTACATGTCCTGCAAGGGTACTATACATTAGTGCATAAAATATTGGTGGTCATTTTTCATATTTTTGACAGCCTAAGACAAAGCAATACATTAGGTGCGGAGAACCCTGCTCGCAAGCTTACAATCTTGAGGGAATGGGGTGAGAAACATAAGGCACAGAGAAAGGGTGACTTACCATAAGTCAATCAGTTGCCCTGGTGCTATAGTGTCAGATGTAAACAGCATAAAAGAAATAAGCACTCATGGGACTGAATTCACGTGCACGTGCAGTCCTACTCAGAGACCTTTATCAAGCTCAAGTCTTGATAAAAAGTTTCTGAGTGAGACTGAAATGTCGATGTATTTGTGAATAAGCCAATATATATATATATATATATATATATATATATATATATATATATGTGTGTGTGTGTGTGTGTGTGTGTGTGTGTGTGTGTGTGTATTTGACTTGTCCACTCCAATTTGTATGAATTGCAAATTTACTGAATTTTGGTAAATTAGTTGCTTTGTACATAACCCAATCGGGGGAGGTCATCACCATAAGTGCCGTTATTTTGCCCCAACTTGAACTGAGAGCAATATGGCGGACTGAATGGGCAGGAAACGAAATTCATTACACGAAAACAAATTGGCCAAAAAGAAACAAAAAAAATTCCTAATAGTTTTTGTCCCATTTGCACATCTAATATCTGTAAATTGGGAAATGATTATTAATATTATTGACTAATAAAATGCCATCATATTCCGCAGAGATGTTCAGGACATAGCAAGTGGTCCATAACTTAACAATTTGACTTACATAAAAAAAAAATGGTAAGGAAACTGGTATCAGGTTAGAAACTGTCTCTTTGTTAAATGTATAATGTAGTGATTTTTTATTTACCTTGCTCAGTTGCATAAGGATTAAAATGAAGCAGTATAATTATAACAGTATAACAGTTACATATTTTTTTTTATTTTTTTTTTATTTCCAAGAACTCTGCTTCACTGATCTGAAATGACAAATGTTGTTCTGCTACATATCCTGCTCCCTCTGGTTGTCAATCAAGCAGGAGCACCAGGCATCTGCACATGGACAGGCATGAGAATCATTCATGTCTTCCCTGTGCATTTCCAATTTTCAGTTGGTTTCAGTGATAAAACCAGTAATGCTTGTGACGTAGCCAATATGATACACGATAGCTTTTTCTGTCTCGCGATGACATCCCTGTCCATCTCTAGGATGGCCGTTTCAGGGGGAAGAGTCTCCACTGGGCAATTTAGCATCCTTACAAATCATTATTCCAGTTTCCAAAACCACCCAACCTTAAGACATGACCACATACAATGAAAAAGATCTGCATTGGGGTCACCAAATTTTTAGCAATCTGCTGAAACCTAACACCTATCCAAAAGAGTGGTGATAAGTAAACATAATGACGCAAGGTGCCTATGCCTATATGTCCCCACTGGTTAAAATTCACACAAGTATGAAATGGAGTATCTCTACATGTTTGGTATGAGAGCATGGTTTTATTGAATTTGTCAATGTTCGAGAAGCTTAAGGTACCCAAGGTCTGGAATGCCTCATACCATACAGGAAGGGATGGTTACCCATCAACGAATGGGAGACTGACTACTGCCAATTGTGGCCTAATTTAAGTCTTAACTGTTTTCATACTGTACAATGTGTAAACAGGACATAACAAGTAATATATAACATAACAATTTGACTTACAGAAAATGACAGAGGAGGAGGGCCCTGCTCAAATAAGCATTTAAGTGAAATATAGGTGTAGGTTATCAATAGTTCCCTAGGCAGCTGTGCATATGGGAAGAGCAGTACAGAGATAAGGGACACACTCACAAGGAATGACAAATCTTTTTGTGGATCCGTAAAGATGGAAGAAATAAAGGTAAAACATGTTAGTTTCTCAAGGTAGATTAGTCCCAATTGCAATCTTATGTTTACCATTCTTATCATTTAAATGGGTGTTTTAGCTTTTTGATATCAGAGTGCATGAGAAATATAGGTAGGTTTTGCAATGACTAGAGCAATCTATGGAAGCTAATAAGCTTAATCAGAGCAGCCCTACCCAAATGTATATTGTGAAGTGACTCTCAACTTTTAAGTTCTGCAGAATTTACAAACCATGGGTGAAATATTATATTGGTACAACACTGATTTTTTTTTTTAGCTTACCTCCAAGGTAGTCAATAGATATGGGGGTCCACCTGTTGAGTAGAGTGGGCTGCACCCACTGATTTTCAGATATTCATTTTAAAGCCTGTGACCCCACCCCTGGATCAAACTAAAGATGTGCGCTACAGAAACTGCTGGATTACACATGAAGAGGAGTAAGTTGTCTGCAAATTCTGAGATCTTTACTTCACGTGATTCCATCAGAATCTGGGTTGCTTAGGGCCCTTAAGAAGAGGATCAAGACATATACTAAAAAGCAAAGGTGATAATGGGCACCCCTGACGTTTCCCCCTCTCCATATGGCTCCCCACCCTCATAACTAGGTTGGCATAAAGTTTTCGTATGAGGTTTAAGAAATTTGACCCAAGGTATTGGAAATTCAAGATCCTAAACAAGTGTGGCCATGCCACATGGTCAAAAGCACCTTCAGCATCCAAACTGACTGGCACATTACTGCCCCTACCCCCGACCCACTATTCTAAGGATACAATGGCCGTATAAATCCTCATTACAGACTGTCTTCCCTGGACAAATCCCCCGCTGGGCTGGGTGTAAGAGCTCTCCTATAGTCTGTGCTATATTAGCCTTAATATCAGTCAGAATTTTGATATCTTGATTAATTAAAGTTAATGGCCTGTAGGCCTTCATGGAAGCTGGATCTTTATTAGGTTTTAATATCTTGATAGCCCTAGGTTGTGTAAGGGACCCAGCGCCCCCCCCCGTGATTATCTCATTATATAAGCTATCAAGATGGGGTTTTATATTCTGCAGTAATAATTTATAAAACTCCATGATAAAGCCATTCGACCTTGGGATTTGTTATAGTGTAAGCTTTTTATTGTTGTTTTATTGAGTTTGGGGTGGTTCAGCATCTCTCTGTGTAATGGGGTTAATTTTCTCAGGACTACCACACCACTATCAAAGTAGTCAAGATCTGCCTTATATACATTACTAAAATGTTGGTGGAAGGTCCTGCATAAATCAGTGGGGTTGGTGATTACTTGGTTATTAGCCAGACATGTGAAATACTAGTTCGCAATTTCTTTGGAATCAACATATTTGCTAGCAGCATGCCTGATTTATTGCCCCCATGGATAAAATGTATTTTTAGAAAAATCCAATTGGGCTGAGGCTCTCTGTTGCTTTACCTCTCTATGTTCATTAGACTGGCTCTGTCAATATTTAGCAGAGGCCTTGGACATGGAGGGATTCTGCCAGATTTTCCAAGTATTTACTCTATATAAAATTAAGTAGCCCCTAATCACCATTTGCCAGAATAATACTGGGGTGTCAATATGTGCCAAATAATCATCAGCAAAATTACCCCACATTGGTTCTAAGGATGAGGAGAAAATCTCTCTATTCACCAGGTGTGCAATGAAGTACCAGTATATAGTAAATTAGGGAACTATGTCTGTCAATCTTAGGGTCCTGAACCACATTTAAGTCACCTCCCATTAGACACCTAAAAGCAAACAGCTCAGTTAACAACGCAAACAATTAGCAATAAAAAAAACAGCTTATGTTTATCAAGACAAATCTTTTAAGTCCCACTGACAAGTCTAATACTATATATATCATCCCTCAGGGTCCACAGTTTGAGAATGGTTGCTAAATATTATTCCCACCCCTCTGGAGTTAGTGCAGTAGGGTGCAGAAATGCATTCTTTAATCCTTGTCTTCCTCAAAGTCCCCACTTCCCACAACTTTCAGTAACTCTGCAGGAGTACTATGTGAGGGTGGTAGTGACCTAATTTAGTAGATATTAATCTCATTTTACTGGATAACTGAGTCTCCTAATGTTCCAGGATATCAGCTTGAGTTTATTGAGTTGAGATTTATTACGCACTGGGTGAGTGCTTGTATGATTAGGGTTGGTTGTCATTGAATATTAACCTATTTCTTGTCTTAACTCGGAATACCTGACATCATTAGTTAACCAAGTTGGACTTCCCATGTCCCTTTGTGAAGGCATGACCATCCTTGAAGCAAAGGAATGTAAGTTAGTAGGCACCACTGTAACTTTGGAGACACCCTAAAACATAACATCACACATAACACCAAAATCAATATTAAACAGAGGCCGCTAGCAAGCAGCACTGGCAGCAGCACCTCACTTGGGTCTTGCTGTGAACCAATATTTAATAGCCAAAACAATAGAAGAGCCATTATAATTCTAACATCTTTAGTTCAGTTATTTTGTCAGCTGCTTCTTGCAACGTGTCCAGGATTGACCATTTAGGAACTAAACATTGCTGGATATCATACAGTAAATTTTGCTCTCTTGTAGCTGTTTGAAAATCAGGAAAAAATCCTTCCTTTTTGACTAAGGCTGAAATATGAGGATCATCAAAGCGCAAGTCCATTTTCTTCCTGTATGCCGCCATAATATTTGCCTTGTCGGAAAAAAAAGAGGCTTTTGGAAATTTTAGGTCAAAGTTTGGAGTCCTTGGTCTGTTCAGTGCCGCCCTGTGGGCCTGTTTGATCAACAGTGGGGAAGGTTCGGAGTATTCAAAGCCCAGGCATAGTTATTTCTTCTAGTGTGATTCTTCAGGTCATTGATTATGGTTAGGAGAGATTGAATAGTAGTGGCTTGAGATCTGGTTGTTTCTTTGAGTTGTATGACCACATCCTCCAGGTCGTGACCTTTCATGCTGATTCCTTTTGCCTGCGACAGGGTGGTGAAGACCTTTGCTAAGGTTTTTATAAATGCATGTTTAAAGTTTCTTGTTTCATATGTTCTATTCAAACCATTCTGATTAAGCTTTGTTGTCTTAATTTTTTTGGTTAATAAGATTTACAGAGACCTGGCAGAGCTCTTTGTTTTCTGTCCTTAGTTATTAATTATCTGGTTTGCACTTATGTCTCGGTTTTACTGGAAATCTACTTGTAAGCTGGCTGCATTGCAGAGGTGCACAGTGGCATTTAAGTTAAATTGCTGGAATTTTATATATCTATACAAGAGAAACAGTTTCCTTTTGGACTGACCAAGAAGTCAGGTGATACATATTTAACTCTTCTATCTCTGGAATTTTAGGGGCTTCGAGTGCTGCTGGGACATCCTCTTTCTTCTGCATTATTGAGACGGTGTCCTCAGTTAAAACCTTTACTCTGCGGTGCTCATTTGTAAATGTGTCAATCAAATGACCAGAGTTTACAGGTTTTGTGTTTATTAAAGAAATCACTGGATTTCAATACCCCCTTCGCTGCTTCAACACAAACACAGAACTGAGAAGTTGGAAGTTAATACAGGACTGGCCGTGTTCCACAGGAGAAGCTTAAGTGTTTCACTAAGTACCAATGGTCATACCTAAGTACCTCCATAGCTGCCCCTCTTCTGGGGGTGTGCCCGAGGTTAGGGTGGGGCTAGCTGCATGTAGGGGCATGGCTATATCAATTTAGACTTATATGATGAAGATGTAGGCGGCAAAACATGGGATGAGAGTGGCCACTTCCATGTCCCGAGATCGAACATACCAAGCCAGAGTTCCAGTGAAGTCTTTACCAGGGTCAGCATGATTTACGTATGCCAATGGCACAATGGTTTCTGAAAGCTAACAGCTAAAGAGAAAAAAGGAAAAGTTTTGAATCTGAGTATAGCTTTAGTCAGGGAATACTATGCTGATGTACAGACAATACATAGGATATCTTGTATTTGAGCTTAAGGATATACTAATGTAAAATGTAAATTACTTTACTATAACATTTGATATAAACTGTATATTTTCTGATACAATTTCTTTCTTAATTCTAGTAACAGAAGCATTGTGCCAGTTTTATATGGTTAATCCACATTTGTTGGATATTAATTATAGAACCATTTTAAAATCCAATGTTAGACTGAACAATTTATTGAACCATCTGATTAAAAAAATCAATATAATCAGTAAAACATACATATTTAGAAATTTATTTTTAGCAAGTGCTGTTGACTGCAGTATAGTAAGGTTTATCTTCTCCTCCCACCATTTATTCTGCGAAAAAGTAAAGTTTTGAATTCATCACCTTCATTAGTCAGAAAATGACATTCTGATAAAAGTTTAACCTCCTGCTGTTGGCATATTGCAAGCTGATTATTATATGATTTAAGCATGCCGTATTTATACCACGCTAAGAGCACAAACTGAGCAGCAGCTGTAAGACATTTCAGATTAAAAATAAGCAAATAATAGAATATTCTGTATCTAATTCACAAATCTACAGTCATGGTACGGATAATTTAATGCAGTTCTAAGCAGCTTCTAGACAAAAATATAACTGTAAAAGATTAAAAAGCAAGAATAATAATGCTTTGAATCATCTTATTCTTGTAGTACATTATCTTCAAAAGCCATGCAAGAAAAACTTTGCCACCAAATGGAAAGATCTCCAACAAGACCAGCACTCTTTGTTGAATTATGAACATGGCTCAAGTAGATTCTATTATGAAGAATGGCCTAGTGCTGTAAGATTCTGCAGGTATATCTGCAATCCAGCTCCAAGTCAGGATTGGGTTAGGAGCGTAAAAGCAGAGGATAGTCCAAAAGAATGTCAGGAACAGTCCAATAGGTCAGGGGCCGACGGCGATCAGAGAAAACGGTAGTCCAAGCTAGGGTCAGGAAACAGACAAGCGGGGTAGTCCAATAGGAAAGCCAAAGGTCAAATAAAGGAGAATCCAATAGAGCAAAGAAGAACAGGAATCTGGAGTCCAAGGACATACAAGAAAGCAAAGTTGTGGAACACTGGAGTAAAGTGGGCACAGTCTTAGGGGTTTTTATAGTCCTGCAGGTAGCCTGTGCTGAACAAGCTCCTCGCTGGATTGGTTGCCAGAGAGGAGTGATTCCACAGCACCAGGGCCGGCCGAAGATTTAACGCCGCCTGGGGCGAAGTTTAAACTTAATCTACGATCCCCCCCGGTACTTACCTTTAAACAGTCCTTCGGCGAGTCTCCCTGCTCTGCCACGGTGCCGGCTTGTAATGCAGAGCGCCGGAAATTGACGTCACTTCCGGCGCTCTGCATTACAAGCCGGCACTGGGACCGAACAGGGAGACTCGCCGCAGAGGAGAGAGAGAGAGAGGGGCGCCGAGCGGGTAAGCGAAAACCACTCGGTGCCCCTCTCTCTCTCCTCCGCTTCAAAAAAAAAACAAAAAACAAAAACAAAGCGCTTGGGGCGGCAAAGTGCCGCCCCTTCTAAAGTGCCGCCTGGGGCAATTGCCCCAGTCTGCCCCATTATAGGGCCGGCCCTGCACAGCACCTGGTTCACTGTTCACTGTACAGACCAGGGATTCAGCCTACTCCGCTTTTGGAAGGCCTGCAGTGATGCAGGACAGCTGGGTAAAGCAGGTAAGGTTTAGAGGGGCATGACATCCATATCCTAAACTCCACCCTGCACACATTTCAAGAACTGTCTCCAAGTATAAAAACATGTCTACCAAATATAATAAATAAAATAGGATATGGAACCTATGGAAAAAGATGTTCTACGCAATGATTCAACTCACCTAAAACATCTGGAAAGATATGAATGGTGTGACCTTCAACAGTGATCTCAGAAAGCTCATATTTTGTTATTTGCTATTATTTTACTGTACAGATGTGGGTGAACTTTCTGTAGTGAGAGGCAAGTTGAGGGTCAACAAAGATCTTGGCCCGGCTTAAGCTCATATTGCCTGTCACTGTTATAGTGCCACTTACTTTCATAGTAGAAGTCACTGATCCTACCAATGCAATGTCAAAGTCACTTAAAATGGCCTGCACAACGTAACAGTTGTTACTTATAATCAGTAAGTAAGAATATAATACTGAACACGACCAACATGATCTATTTTATAATGGGGTTTAGTAAATATCACTACAAAAAAACACAGATGGAGGGTTAAAATCTGCCAACCTAATGACATAATATAACAGAACCCAGCAGGATATGTGGCATTTGAAAGCAGTGGAGGGCCATATCTAAAATACAACAATGCCATACTGTAAGTTTACAGAAAAGGCCTTCACAGCGTATTGTACGGGTTTTTCAACATTCCAGGTGTCCATGGATACTAGCAAAATGAAATTAAGTAAGATTAAAAATAACAATAGACAGGACATATGAATGTCTTTTTGAACATTCTCTGTTCGGAGCTAGTCTAAGCTATGCTGAAGAGGCAGCAGAATATGACCCAAACTGGGCAGAGAATGGGCAGGAGTGAATTGAGCTTGGATAAGCTCCCATACAACAAAAAAGTTTCTTTTTACAGAGAACCTGTATCTATTTGTAGGTATTTACTTTAAAAGTAGTGCAGGGTGTGGAAAAGCCAGTATTATATGATCAGATGTCCTAAAGTACTCTCCATTCTCCCCCATGACTCTTGCCAAGGATATCTGAATGGCAAATCAACAACAATAAGCAACTGAGAAATGTAAGTTATCTCCCCTATAAGTGACTTTAATCTACAAATATGGTTAATTAGGTCTATTTATGTATTTATTTATGTTTTTGGGGAAATGTAGCATCTGGGAAAAGCAGCATTTCATATTTTAAGTAAATATTGCTGTTGATTTGATAGAGACAGTTGCTTTAACCTACATGTGGCTTCAGAATCATAACATTCCTGCAAAATAAGCTGTGCATTATAAATTCTTTCTTTGTTACTAGAGCTCATTTGTAGTCTTTGAGGTTTCCATATTTGCTACGGAGATTCTTTGTTTTTATTTCTCCTGGTCTTTGTAGATTATTTTGAGGTCAAGTACATTTAACTACTTAAAACAATTTACATTTTTCCTATATAATGTGTATAAACTCTTTTACTCATTTCTGGAAATTAGAAAATCCGTTTAATTAGCAGTGTTTTAATGGGAACAGTTGTTTTGTTAATTCATTGTATTTAGTCAATGTTTTTAATGTTGTTATTCTGGCATTTGTAGCAGTGCCTATTAATCAGTTTTGTTACCCAAGCCCCTACATTTGCTAAATTGGGTCTAATTCAAATAGTTTTTGAGGTCAACTTTTTACCATCAGTGGATACCATGACTTACACGAAGAATCCACTTTTACAATGCAAAGGTGTATATACAAATTTACTACATTTACTACCACCACCATTTGGGTTTATTGCTATCATAAGGACTAATAAGGTATACCTACGGAAAAGCTACATGAAAACACAGTACTTCATAACCATAAATTCATTTTCCAAACAATAGTGAACTTAAGATAATGCACATAAATTAAAGAACTGGCAATCACAAGGCGGTCTAGCAAATTTTAAGGCCAGCAGCCGTCTGATAATGTATGTGCAGCTGATACGGATATTGTCGGCCTAACGCTATGTTTTTATGCTCATGTAGCAGATCAGCTGAGTGTGCAACACTGTCAGCCAGCGGCCACTGGGCACTGATGAGCAACAATTTAGACTGTAATGATCACTTATGTATAATATGATGTGTGTAGATGTGATACATCACTATACCATTAAAATTTGTATTGAATTCAAAATGAAAATCTGATGAACATAATATAAAATGGTGAGGATTTTATGTCAGTCCATATAGATTATTATGTTTTTCCGGTATTGTTAGATTGAGCTAGTGCTGGAGCGGTATTTCTCACAATTGTGTATTCCTGTGTAGGAGACGTATTTGATGAAATGTATCCTGCAAATCAGAGGAGCTGGGGTAGGAGAAACCCCACTTTAATGCAGGTGAGTCTGATATATCCATTATCATTTGAATGAAAGAAATATGTAAAAAAAAAAAATACTTACAACCATCTTATGCAATAAATTGTTTGAGGGCTGGAGTGTACCTTTTCTAAGAATGTTCAGTGCCATAACCACAAGAGTCGCAGAGGTCCCAACTGAGATGGGGCCCATGTCTCTAGGGAGCCCGGGGTGACCCCTGCAACCACTTGTTCCTGTTACCTCGTACTGGTTAAAAATAGCTTAGAAGGGGCCCTTCTGACCAGGACCGCAAGTCGGAAATGCCCCTTACAAACATTTTGAACCGGCACAGGGAGAAAAGAACGTATCAGGGTCACATTACATCACATGACCCCGCGGTGAAACAGAGGCTGCTACCACAGTGTGTGAGCAGCCAGACAGAAAGCTGCTGGAGAGATGAGAGGTAAGCAGAACTGGGAGGGAGGTAGGGGGTATGTAATGCATGTGTGTTTGTTTGGTTTTATATATATATATGAGCATGGATGTGTAATTGTGTGTGTATGTGAGCATGCATGTCTATGTACATGTGTGTGAGCATGGATGTGTAATTGTGTCTGTGTGTGTGCGAGCATGGGTGTATGTGTGTGTGTGTGAGAACATGAAGATGTGTATGTGTGAGCATGGATGTGTAATTATGTGAGCATAGGTGTGTAATTGTATGTGTGAGCATAGATGTGTAATTCTGTGTGAGAGCATGGATGTGTTAGTGGGGTGAAATGGAGTGTGTGTTAGAATGAATGTGAACATGTGTGTTAGTATGTGTGTCCAATTTATGCAAGTTTGTTTACATATGTGTGCTAGAGTGTATGCTGGAGGGGAGGCAAGTGACAAAGAAGGCACAGACAAGTTGTTTGGGGGTGATGATGGCACATATAAGCTATTTGGGGGCACTGACAAGCTGGGGGCAAAGATGGCACAGACAGGCTGTTTGGGGATCAGAATGGCACTGATAAGCTGCTTGGGGCAAAGGCACTCACAAGCTGTTTGTGCTAAACATGGCGATCACAAACTGTTTAGGGCAAAGGTGGCCCTGTGGGATATGTTGCTTGATGAAGTGTATAATCATTCATTTATACGATCACAGGTGCTTCCTGAGTTATTGTCATATGACTTAAATTTAAGTTTGACACATAAAGCCCTTGAGGCATAAGAACTTGATTTGAAATAAACAAGATTGTTTGAAGCACTTATTGAGCCATGGACTATTGCATTAAAACTTTTTAACTGGTGTTCCAGTGGATGAGAACAGGGACCCTCCAGTTTCTGCTTCCTTGTTGTCTTTGAATTAAAAGTGCATGATGTCATATTTATTCTTGGAGTTCCTGGGACATCCTACTCACACAGATATGGTGCTCAAAAGGTAAGTTTATAATAAGTTGATAATAAAACATGATGGGACCTAGCAATACATTCAAAGACTTGGACATCCTCATCAGTCAAGAGCCATCTCATGTAGCGCAAACTTGTTATTTTGTTTCTGATTTTAATGTGCTCTATTGATGCTTTCCATTTTCTGACTATACCCTTCCTAAAACACTTCTACAAAGGCCTCTAAGGAAGTCACTGGTCTTAATGTTTAGGGGCAATTCTGGGGTGAATCAATTAAAACCCTTTGGGGATATCAGTAGAATGGCATTGAACGAAAAGTTGGATATTGTCCGGGTTGGTAAAAAAATTTTCTCCTGACATACATGTCAGCTATTCTTTTATGTATATGCTGATATGTATTTGGTTTTGTATATTCCTGCTTTTTTTCTTACTATCTTATTCACTATGAGCACATAGGTTCATATTAACAAAGTGAAAATCTGGGACAGAGTTCTCAATATGTCACAATCACCATGGAAACCAATAAAATGTTCCCGCTGATTGTGCTACATGTCAAGTTATTATAGAAGAGATCAGTTGTGCTTGTTTTCCATTATGGGAACTTAAAGTTACAGAAGTTCAGGAAACAGCAGATCCCACAAAGCTTTTTTTGAAGACCATCATAAAAGTTCATTCATCACAAAAGCTGATTGCAGTGTTCTAAATACTTGCTAAAAATAAATATCCTAATTTCTAAGTAGCATAATTTCCCTTTAAGACGTGAGTCAGAAAAACATATTAATTCCCTCTATAGCTTGCTTGGAATCCCCTCATATGAAACTAGTAAGAACAGGTAAAAAAAACCTTGGCAATCCAACGGTTAGCACGCAAACAATGGCATCCTGGGACGTGCTCTGGCAGATGCGCAGCGTGCACAGGATCCAGGCGTTGCTCCACCATAGTCATCAGTTGGCAAGCCTGAAAAGCAGCAGAGAGAGAGTGCCTCCATCAGTACAGACCTGCATACTCCTTCTCCATCCTACTGCACCTTCTGAGGCTACGCACTAGAGTATAACATCATATCATCTCACCACTCTGAAGGGGGGCATAACATGAGGGAGTTTGACCATGCTGGAGGAGGTTCACGAACACATTGAGGGGGCTCTAAGATGCGTGCGCATAGCGCTATGTCTATCTCATAGTCTATTCTGTACATATATATATTTCATATAGGTAAGAATATTCTAATAAAAAGTAGTCAAATAAAAATAGTAAAAAATAAATTTAAACTCGCCGCTTTACCCTTCCAATATTAGATTAGATTGTAATATGGATACATGGCATCACTAGACAGATGGTCCCAAAAAAACTTTTAAGGACAGGGCCAATGACATCAGTATATGGTGCTGTTAATTATGTCTTAATCTAATTATATATATTTTACCTGTGACTCCTCTTTATAAGAGGTGTGGTTTGTTCGTAACCCAGACTGCTTTGGAGTAAGCATGTAAAGTGTGAAATGCGTCAAACGTTGAGTATGGTCGTGTGATGTTCTCCAGTTGCTTGTATTTGTACTGTCCAAGGACGTGAATAAAAAAACACTTCAATTTTACGTGGACATTGAATTGTTCTCTTTGTTCTCTACTTTTGGGAAATCATAGCTGGCGTCTTCAGTTGAATTTACTGGCAACCCTACTCATGGTTTAGGGTCAGTTTACCCTGTACCAACATCTGGCCAGCAGATACATATTATAGTGATGGGAATGGTTGTAGCCTGCGTGATGTTAACCAACCATTTTATACAAACCAAGCTATCAGTGATCACAAAATCAGTTTTCTGTTCTATTCCTTTTTTTGTTCATTTACAATGGATAAGCTAGTTGCTAAATAATTTTTTGGTGTTCAGAAAGGTGTCTCATTATACAGAATAATAGCACACATTCCTCTGGATTGCCAACGCTATTTAATGAAGGCTGTATTAATCTATTGCGTACAGATCGGAGCACTAGTAAGAACGTGAACATTTAGGCTACAATTCTTATCTGTATTGATTTGCAATGCAGACCAAAGTGATTCCATTGAGATGACTACTGCAAAGAAGCCTCCTTATCACAACATTCCTCTTCTCCTGTTAAATTAGTTATTGAATGTATTTCCGAATTCCTATCTATGTTTTTTTTTAAATATATATATTTATCTTTAAGTGAGTTTCTTAATCTTTCCCACCAGAATGTTCTCGGTTATTCCGGGACACTGAATAGTTATGTAACCCAGAGGGCAAAGCTGTCTCAGACTAATTAAAACAGTCATGCACTGGTTTTGCATTTTTAAGCAGTGGGATGAAGACTGTTTTTACTAAAAATATAAACATTTTTGCCAAACAGGGAAACAACTAAGCAGTTACTTATCTAGATTTCATGGCAAAGGCATCATAGAATTAAAATTAAAAGAGATTTTGCTTTCAAAGAGGACATTTAATGAGATATGGATTATGCAGTGATAAAACAGAGAGAATTTTCTTTGAGATTTTTTTTGTTTCAGTAGTTTTCAATAAATATACTCTATTAAAAAGTATAAGTTAACCCCAAAAAGAGAGAATTTGACATGTTTCATTTTTCATTGGATGTTTTCTTAAAGTTATATAAGAAGGCTATGTGTTTTTTGTTTGTTTAATGTAAAATCTATTATGGTGTTTGCAAGAGATTTTAACATTTCAATTCAATAACTTTATTATGCATTATGAAGTGCCAACCCTAGTGAACGTCTTCTGCGAGAAAAGGTTGAGCAGACCCTGCATTATACATAGTCATTGTGGAGAGATTTTCGTGAAAGTCATCTTTTTACTATAGTGGGGTTGGCCCTTTTTTATGCACCAAGTGGACTTCAGTGGTAGACATCATGATTACAACTATTTAAATAGCTAACGTATTAACTACCTAACTTAAAGTATCTCTGGGCATGATATTTTTATTTGCTGGCTAGTTACTGTTATTTGTGTCTTTAGGATATTTTTTTTAACATTTCTAGGTTCTGTAATAGAGGTTAAGAAAGTGAAAAAAACATCTCTCACACTTTCTTCCCCTCTCTTACCAAACCCAGAAAAAAACAGAAAGACTTAAAAATTATAATGGGTAAGGAAATAAAAGAGAAATAGTGAGAGACTGTGTTCTGTGCCCTTGGCCTGAAATGATGATGTTGAATAGAATCATCTACCAATAGCGTGTCATAAGAAATTATTTTTATTAAGCTAGTTTCTCAACTAGAATAAATTATTTGTGAGTATTTCTTATAAACTGCACTCCCCTGCCTTGACAGAGTTGACCTTTGTACAGAATGTCTCCGTTCACATATCATTAGAAGTAGGCCGATGTGACAGGGGAAGGGGAGGAGGTAAATTGTGCAATATAAATTTAATATAACATACAGACCTTGGAAACCTTAAAGGGAAAGTCCTACGGAAAAATATTTTTCTCATTGACCATGAAATACGGTGTCTTATACAGTAATGTAGGTTAACAAATACCTGTTTTTCTTTCTCATGACTGCTTGGGCACCTTAGCCCAGAACAACCATCTTACACCCGACCCCTTAGCCCAAACCCAATAAAGACACAACCCTGTATTGTGGGTGAGGGTACGGCGATAGCTTTATTAACACATCACTAATTAGCACATAACCATGAAACATTCTGCCAGCTACTGGGTTCGCTTACAGCCAGATACACCATAACCAAGAGCTCTAGTTCTGGGTACCTTCAGTATCCACAGACCTCGTCTCCCCAAGCCTTCTTCCAAGCAACGGGTCGTCCAATTAGAAGGGGCTGGCCATGACTCCAGCAAAACAAGAAAAAACAAGCAAATGCCAAAGCCATACACTGTTCTTACATATTTAGACCATAACAATATAGGGAGGGAGAGAGGGAATCTGTTTGCTGATACACACAAACTGCTGCACTGAACAATGGTAAGGATCTTCTTGTCACCCACATTTATCCCCTATTTGCAACATTGTTGCATGACCACCCTATGACACAAGCCATGATTAGTCCAGGGGGCTCCTTTCTGTTCAAATAAACTTCCTTTACCAGCAGGCTGTGATATTTCAGGTGATTCTGCCTAGTGAACTACCTAGTTAAAGACCACACTGAGCTAATTCTGTATAGCAATGCAAATGTATGTGATTAAGACTGAGCGTTTCTATTATTTACCACAAAGCAGTACAATATAGAGTCAGGGTACTTGTCTTCTATACTGGGCTAACATAACCCCCAATATTTAAGGTGTCCAAACAGCCTGTGTCTGGTGGGCTGTGGCAAGACGCAGGACTGACTATGCCAACCTGAATAGGCATCTCTCAGCACTAGTGACCTCCACTGGTTTATCCAGGAGCGACCAGAGGTTCTCCCAAAATGGACCATGCTCCCCACTGTTTCCAAAAGCGGGGCATTATATTTATGCAAAAACTAGAACTGTTTTAAAAAGGAAATATTTTTGAAAATGTTTTTAATCTGTCATTAAATACAATGGCCGGGAGTTGTACTTTAAAATAAAACATATAATGAGTGTGCTTTTTTGTACATAACTTGCATTGAAGTTTAAAGGAAATTATTGGTATTTGAAGCATATTAACAAAACACAATGTAAAAAACTGATCAAGTACTATCAACACAAAAAAACATTTCTAAAGCTCCATTATGGTATGAAATGAAAACATTGCCACCCATGCCTAATAAATAATGAAAATTTTCCCAGGGTTCTCCTTCTGCTGGAGAGTGGTCTTTTGGTGGGTGGGAAGTAAGCAGAGAGTAGGCAGACCCAGGGAAGCGAGGTATTTGGAGAATCTGGGGCAAACCCAGAGAGTTCCCAGGTATAAATATGATAAATAAAGGGATTATTTCTCTTATTAGTGAAATATTAATTTCATAAACCAGTGTATTCAGTCACAAAAATGATATGCGCCGGATTCTTATTTTAATTCCTCAGTATTGTTCTGTAGGATATATTTTTGTGGTATTTTTTTTTATAAATGAGTAATTAAAAATAATTCCTGAAATACTGGGATTACGGATAAAAAGCAATTCTGATTAAATGTATTATTTTATATAATGGGTACAATGGGTAAACACAACATAACAAGTAGTAAATTACATAACAATTCAAGAGGTCCTTCTCAGACAAGCTTACATGATATATACCGAATTTATAGATTTCCTCATGGGGATTATGTTCCATAAGAAAAGACAGTACAACACTGGTTCATACTTTCTTCACTCATTGACCCATTTATTCCCATTAAATCCGTATTATGGCTACACAGCATACTTGAAAAAGAGGCACATACATACATTTAAATGGTCAGTCAACACACACACACTTTTTATGTTAAAATATTCAGTTACTTCCAAGGATTTGCTCTTTGACAACAGCAAATAGAGAAGTTATCAATACAGGTAGTCTGGGAGTTTATTTGGGGCCTCCTAAATGTCACTTTTTGGGCTCATACTGAGCATATTTACTTACCGGGGAGATACTGAAAATGCAGGAAATGGTTTATCTTCTACACTATAGTAACAAAAACTGTCAGACTATACAATTGTGCATAAAATAAGCCATGGTTACTGGTGAATAAGAATCCATCAGACACTGCACTTACACAAAAGTAACTTAAAACAACACAAAGTCAAGGGTTTTACCAGGCTGTTACATCTATACCAGGACACACCAGTATGGAGTTAATGTAATAACTTTTAAAGGTTAGAAATACCTCTAAGTTATATTTTGTCAGGAGGAAACAAATACAAAACTGCATCACTAAATAAATGAATTTATTTACTACAGTAAGTTCAAGAAATGTACATGGAAGCATTCAAAACCAGTTAAGAAGCATGTATGCCAAGTCCTGATTTACCTCGTTCATCCAACAGATTCCACTTTAGTCACCAGATTTGTAGGCATTTTCCCAGTGGGCCATATGAAGAGGGAGCTATGTGGGCCTACCCGTTATATTTGTATTGTATTTACCCGTGGTTATGTAAAATAAAGTGAATTAAACAAAAATCCTTCTCCTAAGACTGTGGTTTTAAAAGCTTTGGATACTTACACATTGTGACAGGATTCCCTTTGCATTCCTTGGCGTTCAAACTTGACCTTTCCAGATAAAGTGAATTTATAAAACTGAAAATTTAGTTAAATAAGCATTGAGAAAATCTTCTCCCCAAAAACACATGATCCATGCCATTCTACTATGGCTTGAGAATAGCTTTAAAATGTGTGATGAGTGAGTTTTATTTTAGGTTCTACAGATTCCTCACAAATGTCTGCTCTCTGCAGAAATTAGGTTCCTATCACCACTGAGTTTCTAAACTACTCAACGCATTGGTGGTAATATAACCCTAGTGGTACCACATGTTAACATATTGCTACTGATAATTATCCCACATGGATCATTCAACTGTCAGAGTCTGTGAATTTTATTAAGGACACGGAGGCTCCTATTATATTGCATTCTCTTTTCTTTAATACTACTCCCATAGCAGCAAAAAATACAGGAAGTAGTTAACTGAAGAGAAAAAACATGTATAAACAGATATAACAAGTCATCCAATCAGCAACAGCTCCAGGTACATCAAAAGGCGTCACACACTGCTGCACTTCCTCTTTTCTTGCTGCTCCCTCAGCAGACAGTTAAGTATTTATTTGCTCTCCCATTTTTTGTCATTATTATTGTTACGATTATTTCATCTATTTACCGTTATATTTCTCCTGTGTTGTGCCTTCTCCCAGTATTCTGCCTTTGTTGTGATTTGTGTTCGCCGCGGGTTCTACCGTTTCGGCGCGCACCATCCCCCCCCCACTCCCCCCCCGGGGGGAAACCACTTACGTTTTTTCCGGCCTTTCGTCGGCCCCGTGGTGTTTTACGAAGGTCATGAAGCCGGTGGTGGCATTTCTTTGTTCCCGGGGAGTACGTCTCATAATTTATCTGGACGACATCCTCATCCTGGCCCAGTCTCCTTCGCTCCTTCGGTCGCACCTCCGTTGGGCCCTTCATCTTCTTCAGTCACTGGGGTTTCTCATAAATGGCGACAAGTCTTGTTTCGTGCCGTCTCAAACTATGGAATTTCTGGGTTTTCGGATAGACTCCGTTCAACAGTGTCTTTTTCTTCCACAGTCCAAGATCATGGCCATCAAGAAAGAGATCAGACGCTTGCTGCGTCTGGAGACGGTGTCAGTACGTCAGGTTGCAAGGATGATCGGGCTGTTGTCCTCTTCCATTCAGGCCATATTCCCGGGTCCGCTCCACTACCGAGCACTTCAAAGGCTACGAACTTCTTCGCTATCTTCGGTACCCTCTTACGAAAATTGTGTCTCTCTCGACGCCGAATCCAGAGACGAGCTGATGTGGTGGCTGTCCCACATGGAAGCTTGGAATGGCAGGGCCATTTTCGGCACCACTCCAGACGTGGTTATAGAATCGGATGCCAGCTTACATGGCTGGGGAGCGCGCTACGGGACTATATCTACCGGCGGCAGGTGGTCCTCCGAAGAGTCCTTTCTTCACATCAACTGCCTGGAACTGTTAGCCGGCTCTTTTGCCATCCGGAGCCTGACGCCTTCCAAAGCCTCCTGTTCCGTCCTTCTCAAGATGGACAACGTAGCGGCGGTTCGGTATATCAACCATCTCGGGGGCACCAAATCCAGACTGTTGGCATGTCTCGCAAGAGATTTTTGGAGGTATTGTCTTCTTCATGGTATCTCAGTGACCGCTGTCCACATTCCCGGTCTCTCCAACCTCACGGCGGATTGGAACTCGCGGTTTCTCAGGGATTCCGGAGATTGGCGCCTTCATCCTTCTGTCTTCGCCAAACTCCACCGTCTTTGGGGTCCGATGTTCGCGTCTCGCCTGAATTCGCACCTGCCGAGATTCTTCAGCTGGAGACCAGATCCGGAGGCTCTCGCCACGGATGCATTTCTCCAGCAGTGGCCTCGGACCCTCCTTTACGCGTTCCCTCCTTTCAGCATGATAGCACGGACGATTTTACATATGATCAGATTCCGGACGTCTCTCGTCCTGATCACTCCGTTGTGGAAATCTCAGCCCTGGTTTCCCAGGCTGTTGGAAACGTCGACGGATTTTCCCAGACCTCTCCCCTCCTTCCGGGACCTGCTCCTCGACCCGGACCTTCAACCGCACGACCTGATTCTTCTGAACAAGCTTCAGTTGGTAGCTTGGCGTGTTTCCGGGGACCTTGGTCTGTCGAGGGTGTTTCACAGCGAACTCTCCTCCTCCTGGCCGATGCATGGGCCCCGGGTACTAGAAGAGCCTATTCTTCAGCATGGCGATCCTGGTCCAGCTGGTGCCTGGGACGGGCATTGGATCCCGTTTCAGCCCCTCTAAATATGATTCTTTCTTTCCTTACGGATCTTTTTCAAGACAACAAGGCATATCGCACGGTTAATTTATATCGTTCGGCCATTTCGGCTGGACACTCTCCTGTGGATGGGGTTCCTGTTGGCCAACACCCTTTAGTGTGTAGGTTACTCAAGGGTATCCGTTTTTCCAGGCCCCCTGTGCCCCGTTACTCCTCTACGTGGGACGTCAATGTTGTCCTTCGGTTTCTGGAGGCTTGGTCTCCGAATCATGAATTGTCGCTTAAGGAGTTGTCTGCCAAGCTTTTACTTTTGCTCTGTGTTCTCTCCTGTAAAAGGGTTTCGGATGTCAGAGCCTTGGATTTTTCTGCTAAGGTCTACCGTCCAGATGGTGTTTTGTTCGATATTTCTAGGAGGACTAAGACCAATATTAAATCGTTTTTTTATCCAGCGTTTCCTCTTCGCCCTCTGCTTTGTCCTGTGCTTTGCCTTCGGGAGTATGACGATCGCACTCGGGATCTTCGGAGTTCCTCCTCTCTTCCATTGTTCATTTCTTTTAGGCGACCTCATGCTTCTGTTTCTTCTTCCACTCTTTCCAGATGGCTGAAATGGATTTTGCGTCGGGCAGGCATCGACACTTCCATTTTTTCTCCTCACTCTGTTAGGAGTGCTTCGGCATCTAAGGCTGTGCTCCTTGGTTGTCGTATGGAGGATATTTTGAAAGCTGCGGACTGGTCTTCTGATTCTACGTTTCGGGAATTTTATCTTCGCCCTGTCCATCATTTTTCGGAGCGTTTGATTGATCAGCTTTAAAATTGCAATATAATAGGAGCCTCCGTGTCCTTAATAAAATTCTAAGATTTTACTAGTCTCATGACGTAAAGTCATGATTTTATTAAGGACACGGAGGCGAGTATTATTCCCCCCCTTATTTTTTCCCTCCCTTACCTGGTGGGGTGAGTATATTGCCTTTGTCTCTAGATGGTCATCTATTTTGTTGTCCATTTGTTTTTTATTCGGTTCCTTCGTCTTGCGGTTTAGTTGATCGTGTATATACTAAGTCATGCATATTGTTCCGATTGTGTTGCCTTACCTCATGAACTCCTGCTTGGTTGATTTTTCCATGGTTACTACCGATATTTTGTTTTTCTCTCTGTTTTAGTTTGATGTCTTCTGGATGATTCTGGCGGGTTGTCCATTGTTTGAGCCACCTGTTCCTGTTCGAGTCTTGTTTGTTCCGGTTTGATTTGATACGCAAGAAAAGAGGAAGTGCAGCAGTGTGTGACGCCTTTTGATGTACCTGGAGCTGTTGCTGATTGGATGACTTGTTATATCTGTTTATACATGTTTTTTCTCTTCAGTTAACTACTTCCTGTATTTTTTGCTGCTGTGGGAGTAGTATTAAAGAAAAGAGAATGCAATATAATACTCGCCTCCGTGTCCTTAATAAAATCATGACTTTACGTCATGAGACTAGTAAAATCTTAGAATTATAAACTCATTATGTAACTCAAATGATAACCTGAACCATTAAAGTGAACGGTCCTTGGCTGCTTAGAACTATAGCATTAAACCCAATCCCAATCACCCCACCAAAATCCCATCCCAAATAAATACACCAAGTTGTGCGGGTAGGGCTTAGGGAACAGTGCAGAGCCAGTACCGTAAATGAAACATGATAACCACTTAGCATCCTACCCCAGCAGGTACCATAAACCCCATGCAGGACCTGCATCCCCAAGCCATTTGGGCAAACCTCTCCACAGCTGTGACTACAAAGGAACAGATTACACAACACAAAAAATAGGAAACACTGAAACAAATAACAATGCATTGCACATAATGGATTCATGTTATAGTCTCACCTAATTCATGCCGTCGAGGGCTGGAGGAAATGTCTGTATATCTTGTGTCCAAAGGGAATGAGGTATGAGACTTCCTCTCACCCATACTTATCCTTACAGGGTGCAACAATGTTACAGCAGCCCACCAAACGCAATAGCTCATAATGCCACCGATATGCATGGGCCAGTAGTCATACTCCCCTTCCTTATCATTCCAGTTGGGCCTTAATAAAAATGATTGCTTCAACTTCAATTAAACTTATTTAATACAACATATAAAATAGTTATGTGAGGTAGGGGTATTTTATTTGTACTTATTATTATTATTTATTGTTTTATATAGCGCCATCAAATTCCGTAGCGCTGTACAATGGGTAGACAGGACATAACAATTTTGAAACAAAACATTGAAAAGGCATAATAAATAACAGAGTGATAGATATTTTGATAGATATTTTGTGGTGAACTTGGGGCCGGATTGACAGCAAAGCACACATGCAATTGCTCCAGGGTCCTGGCCTTCTGACTGGTCCAGAAGAAAGCTGCAGGCCACAAGACACATACAGGAGGGAAGTGGAGGTTGAGGTAAGTACTGTGTGTGTGTGTGTGTGTATATATATTTGTGCGTATATATGCAGGGCCGGCCCGACAATGGAGCCGAGTGGGGCAACCGCTCCAGGCGGCACTTTTGAAGGGGCGGCACTTCGCCGCCCCAAACCCTTTTTTTTTTTTTTTTAAAGCGAAAGAGAGGGGCGCCGAGTGGTTTTCGCTTACCAAGCTGTCAGTACCCGCTCGGCGCCCCTCTCTCTCTCCTCTGCGGCGAGTCTCCCTGTTTGTTCTCGGTGCCGGCTTGTAATGCTGAGTGCCGGAAGATTTCCGGCGCTCAGCATTACAAGCCGGCACCGAGACCGAACAGGGAGACTTGCCGCAGGACTGCTGAAAGGTAAGTACAAGAGGGCGGGGGGGGGGTGGCAGGGACGATAAGGGAAGGGGGGGGCGGCATTTTAAAATTCGCCCCAGGCGGCATTTTGCCTTGGGCCGGCCCTGTATATATGTATGTATATATGTGTATTATGTGTGTCTATGTGTACATGTGTGCATATGTGTATATATATATATATCTGTGGGGAGGCATTATAGAAGAAGAGGATACAAAATGTAGAAGGCAGACAAGCAAGGTAAAATGAAAAGAGGGAAAGAAGAAACAGAAGAAAAAAAGACTGCAAGAGGCAGAAACAGTAAGAAAAATAGCTTACTAAAGACATGTAATGTATAATTACTCCAGGTCCCAAAACTCTTTAATCTGGCTTTAGCTAGATGTAGTTAAGGTTCAATCTCAGATTTTGGGGTGTTTTTTTTTTACTAGGGGAAAGCAAAACACCTTAAATTGCACAAAAGATCATAAGTTAACACATAATGAGTTCCTACAAGAATACAGAATCCTTGTGCTGGCATTTTCACATGTAATAGGTCAGCCAAAATGTAATCACCTCGTTTCCAAACTTCTGTTCAGTGCTCAAATACAAAAGGAATAACATCCATAGTAATCCATACATAATTGTCACTCCGGTCAAAGTTATTACTCGGCTGGACATAATCCTCTGCGTCTTTCAGATAACAAGGCACAATAGGTTATAAGAATGGGGCCATGTGTTGAGAAACTGCCAACGCAGCTAAAATAGGTCTTCCATTGAGACAAAAGCCACAAAATGAAATATAGGAAATAGATGATTTTTCAGTAGTCTGACCAATATGAAATCATATCAAATGGGGAGGGCTGGTAGCATTCAGTCCGAGGCACAATTGGCAGGGTGCCCACCACAAAATATTATATTCATTCCGGTCCAACACCACATTAATCCAGTAACAGTGTAAACTGCCAGAGGCTCTAGTCACCTACACACCATCCACTGGCTTTATAGTAAATTACAAATGAAACACACAAAAGGGGGAAAAATAGTAGTGCCCCCAAATCCCCAAATATTCAACTAAGAATTCTAAAAAAGAAAACTTCATAGCCTAAAAAAGCGATAACTTTATGCCTCAGGGTATAAAGTTGCATTCCCTCTTAATTTTCTTGCATGGCCAATTCATTACAACAGAATCCTCTTTATCAGCTTCTTTAATTCTATTGTGCGCATTTTCCATTAGCTATTTCAAAGCTTTCCATTTCCACAATCCAAGATTAAATCATTTACATTAGAGGTATTAGTATTCAAATACAACTCCTTTAATTCTCTATCAGCCTGCAAAAGAAACAATCCATCATCTAGCATTAGAAACAATATATTAGTGGGTTTTTCTCCCTCCTCCCCAAATTAGCATTGTTCTCACAAATGGCGGCATATCCGTAACTACACATTATTATTTCAAAACTAAATAAGCCATCGGTAGAATCAGTTATTCTGGATTTCAATGTAACCCCTAGATTTAGAAAAGAGTTTCCTATATTTTAACAACAGAACAGGTTATTTGTGACACTTATTCTGTAGTAAGAATTTCCATGTACTGGAAAGTCCAGTTTTTCGGTACTCTCTCCAATAACAAGATGACGGCAACACATGGCATGCCTATTGCTTTGACATTTGATCGGATGAGTCAAGTGATGTAAATCTGTACATACTGACAATGGTCATAGTTACCAATATCAAAATGACCTCTTAGCATAAGATATCACAAATTGTTCTGAACCACAACAAGTAGTAAATTCTCACATATGATTTCCAAACCATAATGCTTTAATTACTCTCTAAATGTGACTATAGGTTTATAGCTATATACATGTGGCTATAGGCCACATTTACTCTCTAGATTCCCATAGGCACAAAAGCAACATTTCTGTCCCAGGCCCTTATGTCCCACCTCGGCTCAAAGAACACCTAGGCACATGCCTAATGGGAATTCTGGCCCAGCTTAGGTTTACGCAAATGCTTTTCGTTATCAGCCTGTGCTTGCAAGTTATTTTAAATCTACAAATAGGCAATATAAATCACAGTATTCACACAAGTGTCACATTTACTCATTATATATACACTATCCTAGTTTTGCAATCTCTCAATTCTCAATCACTTAATCTGGTTACCATTTTAAATAAGGAAATAAATGTGGTCATTAACCCAGGTGCGTATGGCTACAATATTAAATACATCTCTCCTGGCGCCATTGCTCTTTATTAAACTTCAATAATCTCCAGTAATCTTCAATATCACCTATGCTTCAGTTTGCAGTTTGAGGCTGTCTGGATATGTTGAACTTCTCTAACCTTATTTCCCCCACAAATAAATTACAGGTGCAAAGTAATTCATGAAGCAAGACTAGCTAGGCTACCTTGTGTCTCTACATAGAAATTGTATGTCATGCTGTGAAGACAAATCCTTCCCTTATACGCACACGTTATTTTGCCTTGATCATATAGACTGTATGTTCAAGCCACCTAGGTATACAACTGATATGCAACCTTGTTGTTGACCCTACATTTTTGGAAACATCAGTTCAACTCAATGGCTAGTGGAACCTAAATATCACAAATTCTAGCTGTAGATATCTCTCATGTGAGATTTATACATTATGTTCCACCATACGAAAGCCCTTAAAGAACCACTGTTTGTTTTTTGGTATGTTTCATGGCAGTCATAGCTAGCACCTTTTCAAAATTGCATACAGAGTATTGAATAGCATTGGTCTTTGCGTTATGATGAACAGGGGCCCTGTTTATAAATGCTTGATTACTTGTTCTATTACAAAGGATGTGTATATATCTGTACTCCTGGAGCTCCTTTGCAGCAGCCCATTCTCACAATTTCCTTCACAAAATTAAGCAATATGTTAGATAGGGATGAGGAGACAGAAAATATCAGGTCTTTTAGCATCATGTTTAGTTTGGTAGTACACTTCTTTAAGAATGTTCTAAGCATACATAATTAAAATTCCATGTTAATGAAGTTGTGTGAATTCAATGTCATTAAAAAATTAAACTGTCTACATTATATGTGGGAAATTGTGGTGTAGAAATTACCATTGGAGTTTCATTATAGGTGGACAACGCGAGAGAGCTTCTGCTTCAAGAAGAGCTTGGTTGGCCTAGTTGTAATACTTATTTTATATGGGGAGGGATCTCGAAGGTCAACTCATTGATGCATTACATCTTCTAGCGAGAGACTCTTGTCATTGTTGTCACTTGCTAAACCTTTCCAGTGGATAAACTCTCCAAAACAACTTTACCTGTGCCTTGAATGGTCTTATGTTATGCGTTAAACATGTGTATTTGTTTTATATTTATAGATGCAATCTTCCACGTACGCTTGCAGGTATATTGCTAGGCTTTGTATGCAAATTCATGCATGTCCTGTTTCTCATATTATATATTACCGCAGTTCCTGCCTTCTAAACAAGAGGTCTCTAAATAACCTCTGCTGTAATTTCCAGGTATGGCTTAATTCCTGAAAAGTAAAGAATCGAGTTTAAAACCTTACTTATCTATTTAAAAAATCACCTTTACCCTCCTGGTGTTCACAGGAAACCTAACTTTTGCATCAACCTTCTCCTTATCGATTATTAGGGATGTGTCCATCGCTTCACAATGGGCCACCACGAACTACAGCAGATTATTTTTTTAAATTTAGGTTAAAATGAAAAGTTTCCCTATTCCCCCTATTTCCTTTATTTGATTTTACATTCATTCACCACCTAATTCCCCTGATTCCTTCAAATTCCTCTCTTACCCCACTGGCTCTGAATGGTCATGAGGGACACACACCACCATCTTTGTATTCAGTGGACAGCTTGTGGTGTTGAGACTTTAACCACCGTGCTCCTCAACCCACCCTTCTTCCATATATTAATGTTTTATAGCAACTTCATAATAACTACAATAGAACTAGGAGCTTGAATTAATGTACCAGAAATACTTCAGCATTAATACGCTTGCCAAATACTGCATGTATTAATAGAAGATTAGTAACGCCTCTCAATGTATATTAACTTCCTTACATAAACATAGGCAGACAAATCTATAGGGAAAGACAATATGTGGCATATTGTACTATATTAATCAGCAACAAACATGCACATATTATATATACATACATCTACACACACCTAGTTGCTTCTTCCTAGCATGCAAATCTTTAGAAATGTATCTCCAAGACTCCTCTGATATTTGGTCTGAATTACAAGCTGCGGGGAGAGATAAAGTAAGAGAGAGAGACACAGCAGAGCTCAGAGCTCCCCAAGCACTCAGTTCTGTCAGACACCCATCCCAGCAGCATGAATAATGCATAAGCTGCTCTTTATCCTCACAAAATGTTTGTCTTTTTCTTTACCAGGAGACGAGATGTCCTGAATCTCCCTTCCTTTAACCTCTTGTTTTCTGGACCCTTTGATAAAGTTATTATTGCTGTATGTTGTGTGCGAAAGAAGTAGACGTTACAGCATGTAAGTCCAGAAGACAAATCCGTAACCCCTTAAGTACCACACTAATAAGTAACGGATTGCACTCCCCTTTGGTACCTGATACATAATCTAGATATACAAATTTCCTTTTCTTTGTTTTTTTACATGCAAACACATATGTTGGAAATTCGTGAAAAGCACCTAATAGATTACAGACTGCATTTTAACCAGTGGTGTGCCAGTGCTAGTTTCTATGTTGGGGGAAGCGTGGGGGACCCATACACAATATCAATACTATAAGGCAATACAGCTGTGTTGTATTATACTGCATATACCTCTTTCCTGAAAGCACTGAATTTGTGTTGACTACTTTATAACAACATTTTACAGTAAACTGTGTTCAGCAACCTCACCTTGAGTGAGTTTGGCCATTTAGCTGTTCCTCACTCTTTTCCTCCTATCTCTGTTTCAGTTAATGATTGTGTTTCAACCCGCGTATTCATTTGATGGTCATTACCACCTGTTTGGTATAATTGTTTAATCATATACTCAAATATTGATTTGATTGAGATTTTTCTTCTGTTCACTCACTTTGCATTTAAATGATAAAAATAAACTATTAATGTGTCTATTTTTGAAGGCATTCTTGCTTAACAGCAATTTTCCCACACCTGCCTAAAACCTTTTCGCAGTAATACATTATAATACAGCCTAATATAAACACAGCAGTCATTGACTAACATTTATTCAGCTTCCAGTTTAGTTCATGCCCCCAATGTAATTTTGATCTTAGGTTACATTGTGACAGATGTGCCCGTATATCACTCCTTCCTTCTATTCACTATGAGAAAAACAAACTATATTAGTTTGGTCAGGAGTCGTGCCATAAAGTGGAGGTGAGTTGTTAATATAACCTTACCTTGTAGACTAACTATGCCTTTCTCAAAGGTTGACCCTAATAAATAGTTAATGTAGTGTTCCCTCTCAATGGAACACACAAGCAACACGCAAATTAGTGAATGATCACCATGTTGATGATCATGATCTCACTAATATAGATTGTTTTTATGGGAAAATCCTAGTGAAGACTGCAGGTCTGGATCCTAAGCTGACCGAAATGGAAGTACTCTTCTGGGTATAGTTTTGGAGGTTTAGAGATGTTTATGTAAATGTTTTCATGTTGTCTTCCTACGCACATTTGCACTTTCTAATTTTTAATCTCTCTCGTAGTTATTGCTTAACACATTTCTACTTCCCTTGCCTTTCTCAGTTATCTTTCTCATTTTTTTCTCGATATCTTTGATCCTCTCTCCACGTCTTTATCATTTCTCTTTCTCCATGCCTGCCTCTTATCATCTCCAAGCTGATAAGCGTGTAAGACATGGAAATCTTGTCTATCTCTAATCTGAAATTAGAATCTAGAAGTTTAAATAAAAGGATAAGCAAATCTTAATAATTGCTATGAAGCAGAAACACCCCTTGTTTGCCCTATGCCAGTTAACACATTACACACACACACGTGATGGTCCTGTGCGCATCTCAATTCCTAGATCTCCTTTACAATTCTCTGTGTTGCTGATTCCACTTACTGTAATACTTTGCTAGAAGCCTCCATGCTATTACTTATTTAAAAAGCACAAAATACTCCCCAGAATAGTGCTTTGCTGGATGAAAGCCGGTAACATGCACATAAAAATTATTTATAGAAACAGATAATCATAGGATGGTTTTGAAGATGAAAAGGTGTCTACTGGAAGGATATACATCAAAGTTACATGAAATGTGAGTTTATTTGAGCCTGATGCACTTTTTATGTGATTAATATCACAGATATGAATAATACTTTCATGAATAAAATGATAGTGTTCATGTGGTATGGAAGAATAACGTTGCAATGTTTTGGAATGTGTTTATGCTATTGTTGAAGAGAAAATCAGAACTACTGAGAACTAGGAAGGTAATTAACAAGGCCTTTTCTTATTATTATGTAACATAGTGTTGGCTTTCAACAACACCAATTTTTTTTTTTGTTGCAAAGATAATACTTTAATTAACTAAAGAGCATTAAAGCGCATGTTTTTGTTTTTTTTTACACTATTTAACCTAGTTTTTCCAGCTGGGTTCTAAGATGCACCAAGCATTAGAACGATGTTGAGTCTTCATTTTGTAAGCAGGTATACCGTATATTGTCCATGTGCAAAGCTGCTCCTGGACCCAACTCTAGCCTTGCAACCTGCTAAACAAACATGCGCTAAAGCTCCATACAGTTATTACTCTTAGAGTACTTATGTTTTAATTCCATGGTTTATAAATTTGACTTGAGCAGCAAGGAGAAAAACATTGTTAAAGCAAGAACAGCATTTTTATTTGATTTTCTATTTGTTGTTCAGGTTGAAAAATGAAAAAAAGAATTGTTCCAATCATGGGTCAGATGCTCATGACTTTAAAACAAGTGAATGGTTAGGGCAACTCACTAATGTATAAAGCAGTTGGTAAACTTAGATACATACTTGGGTCTGACCATGCATTACAATTTATCCAGGAGGAGAGACTCACTGTCCAAATAAGGTTTATCGTTCAAATGCAAAGACAATTTATCTCACCATAACACATGTTTAGACGGAAAGCTAAGTAAATAAAACACATTTTACAGAAAGAAAATCAAGCATGTTTCTAAGGCTCGCAAGAAACGTACATGCGGTTTCCTGATGAGCGAATGGAAAAACATCCTAGCAAGTTCCTTGTAAGGAACATCATATTGAAGTGTATCTTTTCCCTGAAATAATTTCTTTCTTAGAAATAGTACAAAAGTGACTGAATTGTTTATTTTTTTTAGCAAAAGGAAGCAACTTGTCTTGTAGCAACGTAGCTGCAGATTAAAGCTTAGCAAAACAAAAAACCCTTCTGATCTATGATCTTTTCCCTACACTTTAACGCATGCTGCACAGTAACAGTTCCAAAATATTTGCGTATATTCTACTATAAAAATATGCCATCAGTATTAGTGGTGTGCCCTGACACAAGCCGTCGTCGGGTGAGAGTAAGATTTGCTCGGTGCTATAATAGAGGATAAGTTTAATTATTTTATGGGAAATATAACATTACCTGAAGCTTAATTTCCACATATTTTATTCATTTTATGCTACCATAACTGATAAAAACCATATAACTTGCATAATTACAGCAAGAACAAAAAACCTTATCGACTACTCAATTACCAGCAATCCGCAAAGCTAAAGTCCTTTTTATAAGTTGTAGGTGAAAAACATACCTGTGCAGGTGGCAATAGTTGGGCTTAGTCATCTTTCTGCTCCTAATGGGCATTAGCAATGGATGATCATGACTGGCTAAGTCACAGCTGCAGAGAAATGAGTGGATAAATGCCCACGTAAAACGCTAAGCTTATTTTACAGTACATGACAAAACCTTTGTGAAAAGGTGAAATATTGACTCATAGCTATGCCTTTCATTGTACAGTTGTTTGTTCTGATCAGTTTAGCTTCATGCATGGTTATTTTTTTCTCTTGTTTCTATGCAAACTGATGTTTATATTAATTGGATTTTTACAGGGCTATCAAACAAGCACCTACAGATAAATTATTTGCTCCCTGATCAAATATCATGACCTCATTCATCAAACAAGTGTCCAACTTTATTACACACGTATGACTATATTTATAGAGAGAAAATTGGGCTAGGCATACAACCAAAAGTCACATAGAAACCAAAAGTCAAATTGCACCAACAGTATTGGATTTAATAGAGCAGGGGTGTCCAAGTTTTTTCTGCAGTGGGCCACTTCATCAGAATTGTATACGTGTGCGGGCCGCACTCATTTTTCACTGTGACAAAAAATATGGCCTTTAATAAAATATGCAGATTAAAATAAAGTAAAATGACACAAAACCTTTACTCTTCCTCTCACTGATTTCTGGGCCTAGAAAGTTTTGCGACTACAAATTCAGATTCCCTAGATTTATTCTAGGGACGAACTAAAATGAAAATTCTGGACCAAAACATTCAGGGTTCCCTTAGCCAAAACCGAAAATGACCCCCACCTTTAAAAATAATAATAAAAACTCACATTTTTAATAAAAGTAGGTAACACACAACTGGACAAAATTAGCAATATGACCTGGCAACCAGTAAATGCTGGCAACCCAGGCAACCAGTAAATGCTGGTACCTAGGCATGATGGGACTGTGCTCGCTGTGATTGCTGTTAGCAATCACACTCCTATCATGCCAAGTCAGCCAGTACATGCTGGTACAGGGTGGCTGTAAGTGATGTGCAGACCCCATACTGCTGGCAGCATCACTACACAAGGGGGGCAGCTAGCTAGGTTTCAGCATGTACTGGCTGACTTGGCATGATAGGAGTGTGATTGCTAACAGTAGTCACAGTCCCATCATGCCTAGGTTCCAGCACTTACACATCCATCCAGTAAATGCTGGAACCTAGGCATGATGGGACTGTGATTGCTGTTAGCAATCACACTCCTATCATGCCAAGTCAGCCAATACACGCTGGTACAGGGTGGCTGTAAGTGCAGACCCCATACTGCTGGCAGCATCAATACACAAGGGGGCAGCTAGCCAGGTTTCAGCATGTACTGGCTGACTTGGCATGATAGGAGTGTGATTGCTAACAGCAATCACAGTCCCATCATGCCTCGGTTCCAGCACTTACACATCCATGCTATCACACACACACACACACTCATTTATTCATATAATCATTCATTCACAGATTCATTCCCTCAATCACACACACTCATTCAAACACCCTCCCCACCCCCTTACCTGCACTGCAACTCCTCGATGCCGCTTACAAACTTCAGCAGGGGGCGCGGCCTCCCTCTGCCTTCTCTGCTAAAGCACAGAGGAAGTAGGATGTCACGTGAACTCCGCTTCCTCTGTGTGCAGTCCAGAAGACCCTCCCACAAGTAAGTAGCAGGGCTTGAGGTGCGGCTCGCGTAAGATCAGTTGCCCTGGCTGCCGATCTTACGCGGGCCGCACCTCGAGGTCTCGCGGGCCGCATTTGGCCCGCGGGCCGCATGTTGGACGCCCCTGTAATAGAGTATCGATGTCTTGCTTTCTTGTTCCGTGATTTCTGACTTTTTCTACAGGCCGCTACCTTCTATGGTGCGTAATCTTTACACTCCACAAAATAAGTCAAAGAAGGAGAGCACACCAAGGATTTTTGAAAGTATCTGTATTGAAATTAGCACATCAATGTACAAAAACATGTTATGTTTCAATCTCTCTCGGGGACTTTTTAAGAAATATATACCGTATATGTGTGTGTGCGTTACGTTACAACGCAAGGTGTTTTGTCAAGGATCTTTAAAAACTGCTTTGATCTACGGTGAGAAGATACATAACCCATTGTACAGCGCTACGGAATTTGATGGTGCTATATAAAACAATAAATAATATAATAATAACATACCCAGCTCGAGTTTGTGGGGTTTTTTTTCTTCTTCTTCAACACTTAAGCAGCAGCAAGTGAAACAAAGTAATCACAAAAATAATTGCTGTTACTGAGCACTAAATAAACATCTGGTTTGCTCTCTAAGGTTGGGGCGGCTTCTCCACATTTAGACGACCAACCCAGCAGTTTGTAGCAACCCAGCTCTCTTAGATAGGGAAGAGAATGATCCAAACCACTTTGGTCCTTTTTTTTCTTTTATATGGCAAATGTCTTTGGGGCTTTAACTTAAGTGCAAATAGAATTTGCCAAATAAAGCAATATATCTATACTAGACTTTCCGTCACAATATATATATATATTGCCTATCTAGTCTTCGAACATTTAAAGTATCAATACTGTCTAAATAAACAGATGATATGAAAAATGCAGAATTAAAAAAATTAAAGTATATATGTATGTTAAAAAAAGCTCCATATTGAGAGTGACAGACAGACACATCACACAATTGCAATTGTTTTCTGCAAGGATGTCAAGATTATTATTACATAATGAAAAACATTGAATTCCACTGCAATATGTTCCTGCTATATTTCTCATTCACTCGGTTAAAGGAAGTAATGTTTTTAAAGAAAAATCCAGTAAATTTTTTAGGAGATTGTACAAAATGTTATATTGCTGTGAGACTTTGGTTCAGAAAAGCAAGCTGATGGATGCTGACCTTTCCAAGATTGATAAAGAAAATACAAAGGTTTCAAGCTCAGCCTACAAAAGCTTAAAATGGCTTACTTTTCTAAAAGGGAATGTGTTACATATATATATTCCAGTGTTATAAGAAGCCAGCGAAGAGCAGTCAGTCCAGTATATCATGCACATGAAACCATTATTCAGAGATCATGGAAAATACTTCTTCCACATCAGCATAACTATAAATATCTGTCACTTAACCTTGATGATCTATGCAAGAAATGCTGTAGGTCAGACAGGAGTTCATTGGAAAGAGACAGTGTACTGGTTGTGGTGCAAGGGTATGTGTACCGTGTGTGCTAAAAGCGTAGTGCTATATGAAAGTGTTACTACAATCCACTCATCTGGCTCCACTATGCTCAAATCCACTCATTGGAGGATTTAGTTAACAGTTTCACATTGTTGATCTCTTCGCCTCCAAGGCGTTGGTGTAAAAATTGACTTGGAGATAACGAAATCTGATGATATTGTTGAAATGGATGTGGGGTTCCAGTGCAATGTCATTATCCCTAATACAAGGTAGAATTAAGTTATACTCCATTGTGTAGACATTTTATATGCATCCTGAATCACTGGCAGTTTGGCTAGAGGGGTTAGGTTCCACAATATAGCAAAACATTGTAACCTATCTAAAAAGGAAAATACTGCCTATTATCCACGATGACACAAAACATATTATAATTAAGCATTAACCTAAAAAAGAAATTAAAATAAAATGCATTCTGGTTTTAATGTATTATTCATACACAGATTTTTGTCTGACAAGCTAATTACCTGTTAATTAGAGAATCCTTAAAGCTTTGGCAAGTACAGATGTAAACTTTAATTAACAAGACTCAACTTTAGGCTATATCTCCCTGAATATACATAGCATAAATGTGCTTCATTGGTTGAAAAATGTTATGCATGGTTTCTCATTAGACGCATGGTAATAAAAAACAACCATAAAAAAACCTAATACATTTGTCTACACCAAATCAGTTAGTTATTGCATGTGTGTGTAATACCAGTACTTGAATGTAAGTGTACATATACCACTTACATTACTCATCAGGTAACACTGCAAAGTTGGGTAATTATACTACACTTAGCATTTGCACATAAGAACAAACTGATTACTGCATGAAATAAGTAGCCATAGTATCAGCTGCCATTAGTTCAGAGCTTTTTGTGAAACCTTTTAGTGGATAATGTGTATTTTAATTGTGTAACCATGTGCCTCCAAGTAGCTGTAGGATCTACCATTCTTAACTTGGATGGACAAACACTTTTTGTTAATCTACCGAATCCCAGGCACTTCCTTCTCTGTTCATGGCTCAAGGATTAGAGCCTCCTCAGTCTTTCGTTGGTCATCACATCTAACTTAAATACTCCTGAGGTCTTGATGGTTAGGGAGGCTACGTCTTAGGGAATATTGGTACACTAAAAAGAGGGAGAGGTGTTTGATAATACCCATTTGTGCTTAGATTCTCTTCAAACCTATGCTTTCTCTTTCAAGGAAATATGCTTTATGCAGAGTCATCCAAACTATTCTTGGAGCAGAAGTTCTCTTGTGTCAGATGAAACTACAATTCTCCTACAAAGTCCCTCTTTAGTGAATAAACTATTCCTCTATGCATGACTAGCTCTGGTTATTATTTTGGATGGTTCTAGGCACTGTATATCCTTAGGGATAACAATAATTGTCTCAACTACATGATTTCAAATATACCATTACTTTCCTCATAGTATCAGCCTTGACATAGAGTAAACAGCCATCAAAATCCTTAAGCATGAGGTCTCCTGAAGCAGACTCCTAATGCATGTCAGATCTGTACATGCTGTTTAACTTGATAGAGGCTCCCAGTTTTGAAAGCAAACATTAGCATCTCTTTGTCTTCCGTAGAATCATTTGGTAAAAGCTCTCTTCATTCTGCAGCTCCGTACTCGGCATTAGAGAGAAATGCATTGAGCTGACATTTGCCTTATTGTCTGGATGCTTTAAATTGAGGCTGACAGAAAGTTGGCCTCTTGGAAAATAATTCAGTGTCCTTGCTCCAGGTTTTCCTTCCTTGTGATGCAGGTTGTTAAACGTGTTTATGCCAAGTCACAGTTGGGTGATTACCCTTTTTTCTACGTCCACACTACACAGAAAATGGAAAAATGTTGAATAGAATTACAGGACATTATACATCCAGCATTGCCAGGTCAATTTAACTCTCTGTAATATTTCTCGTGCACTAGGGCTCTATCTCTACCAGGTATGAAAATCATTAAAATTCCTGTACATTTCTTCATCAAACTTCAACATTTATTTTTTATTTTGCTAAATTAACAACACAAAAACCAAAACAAGACTTTGCACACAAGGATCCGATGCTGGTAGGTATATTTTATTTATGGTAAGCTCATTTCAGCAGGGCCCTCCTCACCTGTTGTTTCTGTAAGTCAAATTGTTATATTATATAATAACATTGTTATGTCCTGTCTACCCATTGTGCCGCGCTACGGAATATGATGACGGTATATAAAACAATAAGTAATAATTTATAATAATTAGCCAGTAATAGTGCATCAGATTTGCTAGCTTAACTTGTTACGTGCCAAACTGGCGCTTACTCTTAAGCTTATGAAACGTGGGCACAAAATGTGTTAAGCCTTGCTACTTTCAGCCACACACATTGCAAAGTGTATAAACCAAGCATATAGGTAGCCATCTCCATAGACAAAAAATGGTAGTAGGGTATAAGTGCTATTCTTGTGAAGTTGAAGCAACCACGAGTAACAACAACTCAGCCCCAAAGTGTTAGACCGGGGATACTAAGAGTTGCAGAGTCCTGAAGCACACAGAGAGTAAAAGTCACAGAGTTACACACTGCCTCTGGAAAGAAGATCACTATGCACAATGCCAAAGGTCGGATAGAGTGGTGCTTTACGCAAAGCACCACTGGAATCTGGAGCAGAGCAAACGTGTTCTCTGAATCTGGAAGTCTGATGGACGAATGTGGTTTTGGTGGATGCCAGGAGAACGCTACCTTGTAGAATGCATAGTGTCTACAGAAAAGTTTGATGGAGGAGGGATAATGCTCTGGGGCTGTTTTTGAACCAGCCAATCAGTGGCAAGAATCTTCAAACCACAGAAGAGGAGTGCAGCTACATGCTACACTCTGGGAACCCGAAATCATTCTGCCCCAAATAGATCTGGTGCTGCATAATTCAAATGGATAATACTCAGAGAAGGACATTTTTTTTTCTCCAGAGTAATAAATAACCCCATCTGCCTATTGGGAGCCTCCAGTGACCACCATTTCTAGTGGAAGGATCGTAGATTATGTTAAATGGATTTTCTTCATTTTGATATATTGATTGATTTATCCAAATTCATATTTTATTTAGCATTACTATTGAAACACCTTTGCTGTATGATACTTGATGAGGCACTCTTTGCGTCACTGCTCTCACTTTTACTTCGATTCAGTTCCCTCTGTATGGAACAATACCTACTAAGAAATGTATTTTTATGTTGATTTATTAAAATTTATGTTTTAACCTTTCTCTGACAAGTATTATTCAGTCCTTTTGGGGTATTCACATGCTTAGGATTGATTAGCAATGACATTGTTATTGACCTAAGGTCTCTCAATAGCATATGACTGAATGTTTTTTAATGTTTTAAAGAAAAAATGGTTTCTATCTTTTTAAGCCTTCAAGGAGTAATAGACAGTAGCACTCATACCTTGAGTGCACAGAACAGGTGATATCCAGGTAAATGATACCAAATGTGTCCCATCCACATGTTCTGCTGCCAGTGTGAAGCAAAAGACGCATCTTGGTGCTGCCATTGTAGCATTGTGTACAACACCACCGCTGGTTAAGGATTAGACTTCAATCGTGGCAGAAACATTGTGTGCCAAAAACGACTCAGGGTGAAATAAGATAATAAAAACTTTCAAGAAGCAAGCAAGGAAATTCTACAGAGCTATAACATGTTAAAATAGTACTATTTCACTAAAATGAAGGCATACCATTTAGCATTTTTCTTAAATAATAAGAAAGGTGGAAAATTAGAAGACAAAATTAGTTTTAAGGTCCTGGATAGTGTTTTGTTTTGTTCCACCTGCTGTTGCATGTAAGATGAATGCTGTTTTCAGTTTCCAGTCCAGTCACCAGGGACATTTCAGTTCTAGTGCCAGGAAAACGACTGGTTGTCCTCACCTCATGCATGCACTGGACAAAACATACATGTATTAGCAAGCGATGGAAATTGGCCATTGGCTTGCTATACCCTAGTGTAGGAATATCATCACATTGTATATTATGTATATATATATATGTCATTCATAAGCATCTTTAAAAATGTAAACCCTTTTTTTCTTTTATTTCCAATACAGGTGTAAGCTGGAACATTGTCTTTATTTTATTCCATTATCTGTTTTAAGTTTTTTCAATATATACACTGCATGCAGACCATCTTTATTATAGTATATATTTTTATAGGAATTTACTGTTCTGATGTCATGACTATACCAGAAATGCGGGAAAAAATTACCTATCATGAGATGACTGCTGCGATGTCAGTGACAGATCATAATGCGAAATATGATATTTACGTCAATTCTTGTGTCCTAAGAGCATGAAATCTGAGAAGCGTCTAGGAGGATTGTATCGTCCTGAAACACAACTAAATAATCAATAGGGTTCAGAGTGCATCCATTAATACTTTCCTGAAACACAATTTCTCCGTGAACCTCTTCTGTGGCCTCTGGTCCTTCTGTCCCGTTAACCCTTTCCAATGTTTCTATGTCGACACATTACCTTATGGCCATCAAAACATTGTTTCAAGCAAGGCTCTAGAAAATTGTTCCATTATATGGCACCCAATATAGGATACACAGCAGCTGAAGCACCCTAAAACTTTAAATTAAGCAAATATATTCCAAAGAGTTTTGGGATTTTCCATTAATTCAGAGAAAATGTAAAAAGTTATAGAATAAAGAGGGTAAAAAATAAAAGATAATAGTAAAAGATTTTACTACACTGTTACACAAACTAGGTGCTTTGGTGTTTATTCTTTTTTAATTGGCCCATTGTGATTAATTGCGAGATTTCATGGAAACATTTTTGATTTGTTATATTTGCTATGTTAACAATCCAGCTATGTCTTGCTATTTTATTTATCATTTTATCTACTACATGAAGAATATCAACATTTACTGTTCTGCTATTATTTTTGCTATATTTTTATTATATCTGCTGGCTAAGCCATCGAAGGTAAATCTGTCATGTTTCTCAAAAAACTACATTTCAGTACAAATCAAAATTAGCATTACTAATTAATCAGAAACCCAATTCATGTGTATACAGTGGGAGAAGCCCTCTTTCCTAAACTGATTAAAAAAAGCCTCAAAAACTATATTGCAATGTTTTACAATTTGAATTTAGAAATTTATATGCTGCATATTATATGCTTCTTATTAGTTGGGATTGTACTTATTAACAATAAACAGGTGAATTAAGGGAAAAAACGCCATGTTTAAAATATCTTTGTACGAGTGCCCAAAGAGAGTCACTTTTGATTTATGTGCAGCTAGATGTTTGTCTATAGCACAAGGTCTTACCAAGACTTTTTAGTTGATTTCATGGCCCGCTAGTTGGGTAAGCCTTTCAGAGCAAGGACAAGAATTATTTTACAGAATATTATTTATAGGGCATTTTAGTGCAGATTGTACACACATTATTGTAAGTTTTATTGATGTGGAGCTCTGTTATATATTAATGCAAAGGGATATGGGTCAATAAATATGTAAAATAGTGTAAAATAGCCTTCAGGTCTTTATATATATATATATATATATATATATATATATATATATATATATATATATATACATACTCTGCTCCTGCAACACTTCTAAGATGTCTTCAGATTCTGTGCTTCATAGAACATCCAACTCTACTTCCCCCCTTTGCTCTTCATATCTGCATGCTTTATTAACATTAAGTGCTCCTTCTATTGGAAAGATTATTGCTTTATTAAATGGACTTGAATGCTAAATTAAAAAGTCAATTACTCTTTCATAAGTGTTCAGTGTTTGAACTTATGTCCAAGGCTTTCAGAGAGGTCCTTTTTCTGTATGAAAAGCCAAAAAAATGAAACAGGAGACTATTTTTGGAGTCAAGTAAGAACCATGGTAATAGTTTCCATGTTTTATTTTCTGTGCTGTAGATTGAATTGAATCATTACTATCAGAGCCTTTTACAGCGTAATGCAGACCAGTCATATGCAGAACTGGAGACTTCCAGGACTGGATCCCCCACCTCCCACAGCTCTCCTATAGAGAACTTTGATGTGAAGGGTGAATGAGATGTCACATTGGTTATAAAGAGCTGAAAGTTAACTGTTAGATTCTGCCCACTTTTGCTTAAACTGTTTCCAGTTCTAGAACATGCCTAGTTTTGCCTTTTTTTCTTTTTATATGATTTATGTTCTCCTCTTCTTACTGACCAGTTATGATCCACATGACTCTTGCAGCCGACTCTATATGGAAGCCATCGAGCAATTTACCGAAAGAGGGCCTTTACAACTCTGCATTCCAATTCTTCAATCACAAAAACACACTACAAGAGCAAGAACTGTAACATTTAAGGAGGTCAGGAAAAAGCCCTGGACCACTGCCATCATTACACATTTTGTTTATCCGGTAGATTGTCCGCAACTGGTCTTTTCAAGAAAATGTAACAAGATAATAAGCTAATACAAACAATACAGTACCTAATTAATGAATTATCTTGGCAGTATTACATTTATTGACTTTTAGCATTAATAAGTTAGACCCATTTTTTTTTCCAGTGAAAGAAGGTGTTTAGGGGTCACTTTACCTAAAAAGCATTTACTAGTGTGGACTAATACAGTTTGGCAGCAATGGAAATAGAAACAGAAACACATAATGTGATGGCAGATAAGTACCATTCAGCCCATCGAGTCTGCCCATTTTTGTCCTGCTTTAAGCACTCAAACCTTAATCAGTCCTTGCTCTTGTCATAGATGATGCTTTATTTTTATAATGTTAGTTTGCAGCTGCAGTCCTCTCTCGGGCAGCTTTGAGGTTTATACAGTTTATACACCTAAGTCTTTTGATGTTTGCTTGCTAGTTTTGCATTGCAGCCATCTGCCTGTCCTTTCATCTCCCTTCTGGCAATCTTATCCTTCCTCCCGGTTATTTTCTATTTCTACGGCGGGTTCGTTTCCACCTCCCAAATCTCAACAATTCGCCTGCCAGCCACTAAATGTTCTGCTTATTTCCAATGCCTTGGAAAGTAGACTTGCTTCAAGCCATCACACACTGAGCAACCGCTATAGGCTTCCATCTGTAAATGCTATGTTTAATCTAGTCTTGATTTTATTATTATTATTTTGGAAGTACATTCATCATACTGACTAAAACATATACATTCATTCAACCGAAACAAAAATAGCAAACATATTTAAAGCTCTGTCAGTAGCAGACTGAATCAATTGCAAAGTACATGATGTGCACAGTTTGTGAAATTTACTTTCAAATTAGCTTCCATTAGAGAATGTACTACTGGTTAATTATACCTGACAACTATCCAGGTTTTCTAAATAAAGTCCCTAGTTCCTAGTACCCGCCTATAGTTTCTCGCTGCCCTGACATCAGAAATGGTAAAACAGTATTTGAAAGGGTTAGCAGAATATGTACATTATAAATATCACCCCTAATAACTGTGAAAGTACAGGGTATATTTAATTCTGCCCGCTGACCATGTGACATAAAAGGGTAATAATATGAAATTATTGCCATATCAGCATTTTAGCATATGGTAAGCATAAGTGGATGTTATTAAACATAGAAACATAGAAATTGACAGCAGATAAGAACCATTCTGCAAATCTAGTCTACCCATTTTTTTCCATTTAGTTTTAGACTATGACCTCTTGTTCTAACATTTCCCCTCCTTTCAAATAAGCTTCACTCTTGTACTTTTTAAATCAATTTAAGTATTTAAATGTTTCTATTACATTTTTACCTCTTTTTTTCATCCAAGTTATACATATTATGATTCCTTAGTCTATTCTGATAATTTGTATCCTGCAAACGACTTACCATTTCTCTTCTGTTGTCACTGAAAGAATACTATATTCTGCATTGGGATTTTTATGTCTCAAGTGCGCTATTTTATATAACTCACTTGAGACATGGCACCTGCCACACTTTCAACCATTCTTCTAATTTGCTTAAATCATTTGCCATTTCACTTTTCTACCTGGTATGTCTAACCTGTTGCAGACCTTTGTATCACCTGAAAAAATACATACCATACCATTAAGACATTATGTAATATCACATATCAAAATATCAAAAAGTACAGGTCCCAATACTGATCCTTGAGATACCCCACTAGCAACAAGCCCTTCTTCTAAATAAACATTAACTACAACCTCCTGCCACTCAACCATTGCATTCTTCATTTAACTATTTTGACATCCAACCCCAAAGACTATAGGTTTTCTGTAGGGGACAGTGTCAAACACCTTACTGAAATCTACATAGGCGACATCTACTGCTCTTCCATAGTCTATTATTTTAGTTACACAGTATTTAACATAATACATAACGGAACATAGAAATGGGCTGGTAGTAGGGAAGCTAAGCAGAGAATATAGCGGAAACAGAGCGAGCAAGGGACAGGGAGAGCGAGCAAGGAACATAGAAAGACAGGACATACCTGGTACAGGGCACAACAAAGGACAGGGAACAAGGCAAGGAACACAGGGGAAGGAGTGAGGAGCCGGAATCCTCGAACGCATTTCCTTTAAGCAAGGATAGGACATTTTAACTGGGACATGGGGAGAGGAGAGAGGAACCGAAATCCTCAGATGATTCAGGGTAGGAGGGCAAAGGTACACAAAATACAGACACACGTGGATACAGGACTAGCCTAGGACTATGAGATTAACAATTGGAGATTCCGTCACATCATATGGCCATAGTATGCTTAGCACACCACTACGCCAAAGTACTCCAATATTCGGTGGGTCCTAAAAACCTGCCTACAGAGGTACTAAACAAACTAAACATGAAATCCAAACACATATCAGAGAGACATAACTGTAGACTGCAGGCTGAGACAAACAGAACACACTGGTGGGACACACCTTATAAAGGAAACAGGAGCTGAAGCAAAGAGCAAGACTGGAATCAAGGAATCAGAGGTACAGAGCATATGGAAATCCAGGAATGGATTAAAGCAAAACATGGGAACTGAAGCAAGGCAAAGAAACCTGAATGGGACCTGACTTAGAGCGGCCCTTACAAACTACTTCCTTTGTAAACACCCATGTTTTACATGTCACCATATTTCTCTTTGCTAATAAGGGTCCCTCACCTTTATCGTACTCTGTAAAAACAAGTCGGCTACATCTTTATCCTCATTTATAAAATTCTCTTTGTTTTGTCTTTAGTTTAGTACTTCCTGGTTTATATGTTTTCATCTTTCACTTATATATTTAAAAAAATGTATCATCCCTTTTTGTTAACCTGGCAATCGCTTTGGGGCATCTAAAAATGCGTTTTGCCTCCCTGAGTTTAGTATTATATTTAATCCCATTTTCCTCATTTTGAGCCGAAAAGCTATGTTCTTCTCCTTTCATATATTTGCCACATATGCAGAGCACCAAAGTGTTTCTCTTTTTCTTTTAAGCTTAACCCAATGTTCTGCTGCCTTAAGCAAAATATCTCTTAATTACTTCCATTTCTCCTGGACCTCATTTAGAGTTGTGCAGACCATTAAAGACTCACCTACATACTCTATATTTCAATTTAAAAAAACAAAAACCCTTAGTTTTAGTGTGGTGCAAAGTCTCCATTTGTAAATACTACATTTAGCACACAAAACAAAGCAAGAACTCAAACATCGAACACCACCAGAAAAACCTACATCTAAGGCACAAACACTGATTACTCCATCACACTCCAACAACTATACACTGCCTAGCACATCATTACGTCAAAGTACCTCAAGTTTGGTGAGTGGTACTACGTAGAATTTTTAACCCAATGAGGTGCTCATGCAATTTAAAGCCTTCTATGGGCACCATCAATGATGCACCCATGTGGCAGATGAGGCAGTTTTAGCACAGCCTCCTTTTTTGTTGGCTTCTCTACCAATTGCCCAAGATACAATACCTGTAAATAATTTAAGATGTCTCTACTCCTGTTTGACCCAGTTGTTTTTTTTCCAGACTTTATCTATTAGCAGTCGTGTAAGCATAAGCGTGAGTATGTTTGCCAAAGTATGGTGTCAGCGAAGAGGGAGCGAGAGAGGTTGAGAGAAAGTATGTATGTATGCATAAGGTTATGATATTAGAGTGAGTGTATGTGAATGTATGGCATTAGGCTAAGTTTATGTGTTAGGATGTGTGTTCAACCTTGTCTGCAGAGTTTTCATCAAAGGAAAATGCAATGTGCAAATCATGGCTACAGGCTAGCTTCTAGATTAGTTATTGAATAAGGTAAAGGCATCTGGTTGTCTGATGACAGGCAAATGAAAGGTAATACAGTATCTAATGTAGTATCTGAAGGTTCATTGATTAAATATTTTACTTAACTTTATGTGAGAAGCAAACTATGGCAGAAGAGAATACGCTTGGCCATTCCTTATCCATAAACCTCTCAATTTATCTTTAGATTTTACATCCAACGTTTTTCTTAATACATTTTTCCAGTGGCTATTTTTTCTTTCTTTTTCCCTAATTTTATGGAGTTAATCAAATCTTCCAAACTGTATGCTTTCTTGACAGACTAGCCACATAGAGCACACACATCAATTACAGCCATGAACCATTCTCCTCTGGCACAGAAGGAATACAGTGATATAATCTGACATCTATGCAGGGCTGTCGGGTGCATTGGAGGTTAGTGGGGGCTGAAATACGTGGGGGTGGTATGGAGAATGAGGGAGCCTAGACCCTACATTGATATCAGACCTGAAAAATTCTAATGGCAACTCATTAATATTAAACAACTAGAAGTTTCCTAAAAATGTTGTGTTGTGTTAGTTGAAAACTAAAATGGGAACATTGATCACTTCTATCTAATTTCAAAACAAACACCTTAATCTCACGGCCATCGCTCCGCTGTTAACATTTTGGTCAATAAGCTCATTCTTAAGTCTTCCACGACCCATAACCTTCTATTTATCTGCCTTAGGCCTTAGTAAAATAATTTCTTTTGATAGTTAATTTAGTCAGCTTCATCCATAAAGTAGGCTGCTGTTGCTCCTCCAGCACTGCCCTAGCAGTCATGGTGTTCACGCATCACAAATCCCCTGCAGCCTCCAGCTCTCACGAGGATTTTCCCTCCTCTCTGCTGAGTCAATTAGCTTTTCCTTGCTTGAGAGACCTGCATAGCAACGTGGAGAGTGCAAACTGCCTACTGTAAGCAGAGGGGCTTATCAGTAGCAGCTCCACCGGGGATTGTGGAAATGGTGTTAAATGAAATACAATCACACGTATTTCCTCAAGATCTCCAAATGTGTAAGGTCATGCACGCAGATGTGTTTAGATTTTAAATAAAAGATGGTGAAATACAAAGGAATGTGGACACTTTATAACTGTGTATATAAGACAATTCACTTAACAGTGACTTGAATATTTTATGTTACTAAGTTAATTATGCATTATGATGGACTATTACCTGTGAGGTTATATCAAAAGAAGGCTCGTGTTAGTCCTTTATCATCCCCTCAAGATTGTAAGCTTGCGAGCAGGGCTCCCTCCACCTAATGTATCGGTTTGTCTTAGTCTGTCAATTCTCGTCTTGTCATACCCCTTCAATACATGTATGGTATTAAGCGCTGCGTAAATAATAATAATAATTCCTGCAGGGATATGAAATATTTCATCTCGTCACAGAAAGTTTGGTGAATGAATCTAAAGCATATGTTGAGCCATGAAAACTGATCTAGCCTCCCAAGAGACAAAGGTGTCCAGACTCCTGGATCTGAAATGGTTAAAAAGATATTCTGCAGTCAACAACAAAAAATAATTGCATTTTGATCCTTATCACTTTATGTGGAAGTCTGTGTATGCACTACTAGAGATCGGTGAAAATTATTATTTTTTATTGTGGAAGTGTTTTTGACCACAGAACCTCTGGATAGAAACCCCATTTCTAACCCTATCCTTTCTAGCATTAAATCTATGACTCAAAACCTCTAGTTTTATATTTCCCCTCACTTTTGAAACATATCTTCCATGTATTTAACCCCTTAATGACAAAGCAGGTCAAAATGCATTGTTTTCAATGGGTTTAGGGACCGCCCATTGTCCTTAAGGGGTTAAATGTAACATTTCTTTCTTGTCTTTCCATCAAGCTATGCTTGTTGAGATCAGCAACGGTTCTTCCCCTCCTCTTCTTCATTGTATAGACTTTTAGGAGGTCACCTCATATCTAGTGTGGGACGGACTGTAAAGATACCATGGAGTTATGCATGATCATGAAGCATCATTTTATATACACGTTCTTCAGATGTTCCTCTAGTGATGCCATTCTGCTTGTGTTTGAATAGCTTGGTCATATAAGACTCCAAGCATCGCTTCTCCCGGTCACTGTGGGTCACTGCAGCATTGCAGAATGCCCGCTCCCTTCCCAGTACCCCTCCAAAAATAGCGTGTATCCCGTGATGTCAGTTGGATCACGCCAATTTCAGGGGGACCTCCTACCCACATCCCGCAAGGGGGGCTCCGGGTACCCGAAGTCTGAGAGTTCCCAGGTATGATCATAACCTGTTCCTATAGTATTGTATGGAGCCATGTTTTCTCACTACAAGGCTCTTACTACTTAAACCATAATGCCGATTATAGGTCGCACCTGATTATAGGCTGCCACTTAATCAGACTGTCTGTTGGCCCACAGGAGAGGTAAAGATGCACCAATCGCCATCCTGAATATCTAAACCCAATAATAGGTCATACCCATTATATAAAGATTTAAATTAGGGAAAACGTGCAGCCTATAATCAGTATAATACAGTGTCCTTTTTATTAACGATGCCAATCACTTCTATATAAAGTGGATAGATGTTGTCTAGCATAGGTGGCACCTGTGCAGGCTGCATGCAAACTCCCACTGGAGCCCCCATATGATGACACAAATGACCTGAAGTCCCGACTCCCCTATTAAAATATTTTTATGTCCCACGGATAAGCTTTGTGAACGTCCCACTCCGTATACTTCTCAAAAAGTCTCCTGAAATCTGTTAAAAAGTATGATTTGAACAATTGCATACATTATTGTTATTGTTATTAGTGGTAGTTGCATTACAATTTATTATGTCCTGCAAGACTGGTTTGGTTAAAGCTGTTAATTAGTATTCTGTGCTAAGCCTCGTAAACCTGTCTATGCTTGACACAGTCATTCTTTGTTCATCCAAATCAATTACAGATTTGGGTTTAAGGGAATAGAGATTGTTTTAAAAGGTAAAAAGAGAAATGTTTGCCTAAGGGGCTGGTAATCTAAGATAACCATATAATTATTATTTTTTTCATATTAATCTCTACAAACTCTGTGTAAAGTTTATAAATCCTTTAAATTCTTTCTATATGTCAAAGTCATCTTGTCTCTTTATTGTAGCTCGAGGGAAGTGTACATACAACAGCTAGCAAATTTCTTTATAATCCTAAAGGATCTTTGTTTAAGATCATAGTCTAGGCATGTTCACTATATACAAATACATATTTGTTATAAATATGTATTCCAAATAATTGATATTTTAAGAAAAAAAAAAAAAACCCTATATGTAGTGGGGACTGTGCTATGAGTACCCACCACCCCACCAAAAACCATAACAGGCCACAGCTTTATTAACCCACACACCTACTAGCCTATTAATGAACACAACCCTCGTATAATATCAACACAAACCTTTAACGCATAAAAAATAAATAACTTAACACAACCTAATACAGATCCTGTGGTAACACTCTGGGTGTACTGGCAGCTGCCTCTACGTATGTCTTTGCTAAGAGCACCCAGCAACTTGCACCCATGACCATGCAAACTGCTTCATCAAACGAAATGTAGGACACTGTACACAAAACTGCTGATACGTCACCATTGGCAGAGCCCCTTTGCTGGTATGAAAAATGATAAATCCGTCTGTACTTGCCCGGCACCTTCTTATAGACAGCCCCCAGTGGGGATCACCGTAATATTGCCAGCATTAGGGTTGTGAAGGAGCCTGCCATCCAGCCTATCAGTACTTCTTTAGCTAACTCAACAATTGAAAGCAATATTTTAACCAAAGTTGCCCACAGTCTGATCATTCATGCTTAAAGCAACAAAGCACTGTCTTTAAACTGGTACCAACAGCCTGGCTGGGTCATGACTCCCACCCCCGGCCCCCCTAGAACGGAAGCACAACCCCCTTGATGCATAGACGAGCCATGATGGAGGACCCACAGGCTTACATCCATCTGTTACCACCGAACGGATGCCTGTATTATCAGGCACCGGCGGAACTGCTTGTTGTAACGCAACCAACCCAGACCCCTATAGGTCTGGCAGGCATTCCATATGATATCTTGGTAGGTGAAAGGAGCCGAGCACATTTCCGTGTTATTCTCACCTATCACGCTCAACAGTATAGAAAAGGCCCTGTGACAAGTGACTTATAGTTACATAGTACATAAGGTTGAAAAGTCCATCAAGTTCAACCCTTCTACCTAACCTTCCTACTCTTGATCCAAAAGAAGGCAAAAAACCCTAATTAAGCTACTTCGAATTCTGCCATCAGAGGGAAAAAATCCTTCTTGACTCCAAAAGGCAATCTCTCCTTGGATCAAGAAGCTCTAAAATATTAATGTTATTCTATTTATAGCTCTGCACTGTATGTCATGCCTTTTGAAGGCATCTAATGTATTTGATATCACCACCTCCCTTGGCAGTGAATGCCATACCTTTATTGTCTTTATTGTAAAGAATCAATGTGGGAAAGATAACTCAAAGGGGAATTATTGCAATCACTGCCGTTAACACAAATAAATTCTTCCTATTAGACTCATCTTCTTGTTTGCCAATCCGTGTAATTGCTTTCTCGATATTTAGTTTACCTCATGGAGACTGAGAGAAATTTCCAACAAGAGAACCCAAAAAGTATTCTGAAGCTCCCATACTTTCATGAGGAGCAAACTAGCAGCGGTGGCTGTAACAGACTTAACTCTGTCATTTATGTTATAATTTGTTGTATTCATGTTCTCATAGTTTTTGCAAGTTTTAAATGTGGATAGGGTTTACACTGTCCATGTTGTAGGGGGAATGTGTTTGGGGTAGGACTGTTACTCAGAAGAAAATGGTCTTGGGATATACTGGTCATAACAGTCATACTGGTCATAACTGTAATACAAGAGAGCCAGCATATCAACAAGAGTTATCAGAGTCCATCCTCATATACAAGGTTGTTTAGCAAACCCCTGAAAAGGCATAAGGTCTGTATATTTTTTACTTTGTATTAGTAATATGCAAAAGATAGATAATTTAGGGATAAGTCATTAATGCATATTATTTGTATTTTGTTTAGCTCTTACGGTGAATTTTTGGAGTTAAAGGAAAGTTTACAATAAAGCTTTTAAAAATCATCAGTAAAGTTTTAGCCATCATTCAGACGGGGTCTGCTACAGTAAGAGCTTCACCTTCGTTGGTTCAAATACCTGCTGCACATGGTTGCTTAAGGTGGCAATATTTAAGGGACTGCAGCATATTGGAATCAGCATGATGGTCTAAGGTGCTAGGACATTGTAAAAGAGTTCACTATGGAGATGGACACTGAATATCAAGAATATGAAAGCCTGTCTCATACAGAAATAGAAGGTAAAAGGGAAAATAATATGAAGGGAGCAGTGAAAATTAAAGATAAAAATATATCTGAACTACAGTGTTATGTACAAGAAAGGGAAGAACTACCTAGACGGTCAGAACGTCCACATATTATTACAGAAAAAATGCTTGCTTACCAGAAAGATGAATGTTGTAAGAAAGAAAAAAGGCTAAATACTTTGTATGAACAATGGAAAATAGATGTTCGTAAGGCGAGACATGAGTTAAAATCAAACATATCTGATAAGCAGCTCACTGAAATTGCTGATTCTCTGGAAAATAAAATGAACTGTATTATGAAAATCTTTAGTGAAATAAGGGAACATATAACACCTGTGTCTGATTTAAGACGTAAAGTTGATGCATGTGAAGCTGTGACCAATGACATTGTCAAAATTGTGTTAGAAAGATTAACCATGGCAGATGATGAGTTTGATGCAGAAAGGGAAAGGAGCCGTCTACGTGAACTTTCAGCTCATAGCTATGTTCGCTCTATATACGATTCTAATGCTTCACAAGCAAGTGTCAGCAGCTATTCTAAATCTTCTGGTGCAACAAGCAAACGAGCAGATGCTGTGGCAGAGCTTGCTGCAAAAGAGGCTGCATACAAGATGATGCATTCAGAAAGACAGCAAAGGGAGAAAATAAAAACTCTAGAAGAGCAACTCAAAAAAGAGCTGGAAATTCAAAAGTTTGAATTAGAACGGCTGCAGTTAGAAAAGGACTTGGAAGTTGCACGTGCCAGAGTAAAATCCTATGATGAAGTAATAAAACAAGAAGCGAAAGGTCAATTGAACTTGATACAAAATGAACATGAAAGTGAGAGAAACGAAATCTCTTCTACAACACATCCACAATACAATGTTGTTCAGTCAACAAATCTCAGTGAAGTGGCTCTCCTTGCTCAAACAGTTCAGGACAGCATTGCCATCAACAGGTTACCCACACCTGAACCTACAGTCTTCAACGGAGACCCAATTCAGTTTGTGAACTGGAAAGCCTCATTTATGTCACTTATAGATAGAAAGGGCATCTCTGCAGCTGACAAACTTTATTATTTGAAAAGGTACGTGAGTGGCTCAGCACACAGATGTCTTGAAGGCACCTTTTATCGAAATGATGAGGAATCCTACAAAGATGCTTGGAACAAGCTTAACCAAAGATACGGGCAGCCCTTTATCATTCAAAGAGCATTCCGGGAGAAGCTATCAAAGTGGCCTAGAATACAGTCCAAAGATGCAGAAGGTCTGAGAGCATTTTCAGACTTCTTAAATGCCTGTCTGCAAGCCATACCTCATGTTAAAGGCCTGGAAATATTAAATGACTGTGAAGAGAACCAAAAGCTGGTACAGAAACTTCCTGACTGGGCAGCCTCCAGGTGGAACCGCCAGGTCACAATATCCCTTATGGATAGCAAAGAATTTCCAACCTTTAAAGACTTTGTAAAATTCATGTCAACGGAAGCAGAGATTATGTGTAATCCTATTACTTCCTTTCAAGCTCTGCATTTACGTGAGTCTCAAAAGGAAACCAAAAGAAACAAAGCAACTGTCTTTAAAACTCAAACAGCTTTAAACAATGATAAACAGACAAAAGCAAAGGGACAGTTAAAAACACCATGCATGTTGTGTCAAGATGACAATCATCCACTTTGTAAGTGCCCAGAATTCATGCAAAAGTCTCTGAAAGACAGAAGAGCATATGTCAAAGATAATAAACTTTGTTATGGTTGTATAAAACCAGGTCACTGCGCCAAAGAATGTCGTCGTCGCCACACATGTGACGTATGCAAGTTACGTCATCCCACGTGTCTTCACGATTACAGCTATGAGGCTAACGAAGATAGGAAACAATCACTGTCCATGGTAAGCAATGCACATGTACAGAATGGTGAAACTACTAATGCCATGTCACTTAACATCACAAGCACAAGTCATTCAGTCATGACATCTATGATAGTACCTGTATGGGTGTCGTCTGTTAAAAATCCATCCGATGAAAAGCTTGTCTATGCTTTGTTAGACACTCAGAGTGACAGTACTTTTATTGACAAAGAAATAAGTAACGTACTTCAAGTAGATACTCACCCAATAAAACTTAACCTCACCACCATGATAGGAGACAATATGGTCATCGAAAGTAAAAGAGTGTCTAATCTTCGTGTAAGAGGGTACAATTCCTCAGTGTATATCAATCTTCCTCCGGTATACACAAAGGAGTGTATTCCTATTAATCATGATCACATACCAACGCAAGAAACAGCAAATAACTGGGCTCACTTGAAGGTAATTACAAACGAAATGCCACCTCTTCTCAGTTGTAAAGTAGGTTTACTGATCGGCTACAACTGCCCTAGAGTGCTAGCTCCCAGACAAGTCATACTAGGTAAAGAAGATGAACCTTATGCTATTCTGACAGATTTAGGATGGAGTATTGTGGGCTGCTCTACACCACGCATCAACGTATCATCAGCAGTCAGTCTTTGTCACAGATTAACCACAAAGGAGATACCAGCATTGACACCCGTGGATGCAATCCGTATTCTAGAGTCAGACTTTAAGGACGTCACAGCAGATGACCAGACAATCTCGCAAGATGTTATTGCGTTCCTAGACAAACTGAAGGGCAACATAAAGAAAAATGCTGAAGGACATGAAATGCCCGTTCCGTTTGAACAACGTCCATACTTACCTCACAACAGAGAACTTGTTAAAGTCAGACTTAATCAGTTGCACAAGAAGTTCTGTAAAAATGAAAAATACAAGACGGACTATATTGCTTACATGAAGGACATAATTGAAAGAGGTGATGTAGAAACAGCAAATGAGGATAAAAACCCAGCAGACAATGCTTCTAGAGGAAGAACAACAAATGAGTTACTCTCATCTAACTGGTTCTCCGGTCCCTCATTTTTATGGAAAAAAGAAATACCAACCTCAAATGTTGTATTGGAACTCACAGTAGGAGACCCAGAAGTAAGAAAAATTCAGACATTACAAACAAAGACAACAGAAAGTAAAGATCTTGTAGACCATTTGTCCAAATTTTCATCTTGGTCTAAGGCTGTCAAGGCCATTGCACGCCTTCTGAGGCGGATTAAGAAAGATAAAACCCATTCACCTGCATCCGTAAGTGAACAAGATGATGCAAAACGCTTGATTTTTAAGGGTGTCCAAAAACAAATATATCAGAAAGAAATAGATGCTCTGAGTCAAGGAAAACAACTTCCAGGTCATAATAAACTTCATCACCTGGACTCCTTCTTAGATACAGATGGTATAATCAAGGTGGGAGGGAGATTAAACCACTCGTCGTGCATTCACTCATTCAAGCACCCACTGATTCTTCCTAAAGATCATCATATAACAAGGTTGATAATTGCACACTATCACGAAAGTGTAAAGCATCAAGGAAAAGGTTTCACAATTAATGAAATCAGATCTAGCGGATATTGGATACCTGGAATAAACAGAGCTGTCACATCTTACATTCGCAATTGTGTAACTTGTAGAAAACTGAGAAAATCTGTTGAAGGCCAGAGGATGAGTGATCTCCCCAAAGAACGCGTGGAGCCTTCTCCACCGTTTGTGTATTGCGGTATGGATTGCTTTGGTCCTTTCATGACTAAAGAAGGAAGGAAACAGCACAAAAGGTATGGTCTGCTTCTAACTTGCTTTTGTTCAAGAGCCATTCATATAGAAATGCTAGAAGATATGTCCACGGATGCTTTTATCAACAGTTTACGCTGCTTTATTGCAATTCGAGGCACAGTACGGCAGATCAGATGTGACCAAGGTTCCAATTTCATCGGCGCAAAGAATGAACTTAACTTAGCATTACAGGAGCTTGACTCAAAAAGGCTCACTGCTTTTCTTGCAGATAAACAGTGTGATTTTGTTATGAATGTCCCTCATTCCAGTCATGCAGGTGGTGTATGGGAGCGTCAAATCAAAACTGTACGGAGTGTTCTTAATGCTACAGTTTCCCTCTCATCGGGCAGACTCAATGATGCTTCACTACGCACTTTGTTTTATGAAGCCATGGCTATAGTCAATAGTCGCCCCCTTACAGTGGACAACCTAAATGACCCCAAGAGCTTGGAACCACTTACACCTAACCATCTGATTACCATGAAATCCACCACAGCCCTTCCACCACCAGGAGAATTCACAAGAGAAGATTTATATGGGAAAAAGAGATGGAGACGAGTACAGTATCTTACTGAACAGTTTTGGAGCAGATGGAAAAAGGAGTATCTTCTCAACATCGCTACTAGGCAGTGTTGGCATGCTTCCAAGAGGAATTTTCAAATTGGTGATGTGGTCATGGATGCAGATAATTTGCCAAGAAATGAATGGAGACTTGGACGGATTATAGACACCATAATCAGCCCAGATGGACTAGTAAGGACGGCCACAATAGCACTTGGTGATAAAACACTTAGCAAGAAAGGAGAACGGATAAACAAGATCTCAGCAGTAGAGAGACCAGCACAGAAGTTGATCTTATTATTGGAAGCTGAATGACTGAATGTTCTAAAGGACTTCACTATAATTTATTATAGTTATTAATGTGTTATTAAGTGGAAATTACTCATGTTTGGAAAACATGTATAATTTGGTGGGAGTGTAACAGACTTAACTCTGTCATTTATGTTATAATTTGTTGTATTCATGTTCTCATAGTTTTTGCAAGTTTTAAATGTGGATAGGGTTTACACTGTCCATGTTGTAGGGGGAATGTGTTTGGGGTAGGACTGTTACTCAGAAGAAAATGGTCTTGGGATATACTGGTCATAACAGTCATACTGGTCATAACTGTAATACAAGAGAGCCAGCATATCAACAAGAGTTATCAGAGTCCATCCTCATATACAAGGTTGTTTAGCAAACCCCTGAAAAGGCATAAGGTCTGTATATTTTTTACTTTGTATTAGTAATATGCAAAAGATAGATAATTTAGGGATAAGTCATTAATGCATATTATTTGTATTTTGTTTAGCTCTTACGGTGAATTTTTGGAGTTAAAGGAAAGTTTACAATAAAGCTTTTAAAAATCATCAGTAAAGTTTTAGCCATCATTCAGACGGGGTCTGCTACAGTGGCTTCCTCCTTATCTGTAATTGGAATATCATATCATTTGGTTTGTGGATACCTCTGATATGCTATAGCCAAATTTCTGCTTTAAACATTAATAAAGATGTTTTCATAAGTAAATGTGTCTGCTGGATAGCGGTGAAATTGAAACAACCAATAACTTAGCACTAGAGAGACACGTTTCTTCCTCCTAGAGTAGACAACCTGTCTCTCTCAATAATAATCGTATGCTTCTCTGAAAGGTTGATGCCTCAACTGCAAAACTTTCTGATACAACTTGAATCAAATGAATCGTCTACGCCTCACTCCCAGGAGACTCACAAACACTTTCTCTCCAGGACATTTCCTGGTAGAAATACATTTGGCATATGAAAGATCCTGTTTTGTCTACATAATGCAGATGACTTTAAAGCTAGTACAGCGATGAACCTGAACGTGACGATCTGCTACTTAATGCGTTTTGTAAGTGTATCTGTAATGGGCGAGAGTGATTTTACTGTGTGAGGGTCGCAGATGGGTGAAACCACTGATTGTTGGCAGAGGATCAAATGAGTGAATATATATAAATATATATACTGAAGAACTGAATTAGTAAAACATGATAAATGTCTAATTTGTTGCACGTATGCTTTCACTGCCAAAGAAGATAGCTACAATATACTGGGAAGAATTTCCACTTTTGTTATACAAAAAGAGCTCAAGCCACAGAGAGGATAATAGGAAAATAGACGGGAAGTTAGACAAGGGACAGAGAAATAATCCTGGACCGCTAAACCCCTCTTTCTTTTTTTTAATTTAAATCTTTGTAAATATATAGGTTATACGCAAAGTATACATGTTTTGTTCGCCTGCAGTAATTGATCTGTTTGGTCACATTCTTTTGTTTCAAGAACAGCAGCACCACATCACTTGGTTTTCGACAAAACTCTTATTCTTCAATAATATAATGCAAAGGTGTTGCCAAGAATCTATATTTAACTATAAAAACTAGACTAGAATAATGGCATTGTCCACGCCAGTTGCATTGTCCACACCAGTGGTGTTTGTTAAATAGGACTATTTCATCAACATGACAAACACCATGCTTTTTTCAACCTGGATCAACCCTTTCCCTGTACAACAGAAAATAAGATCAACAAACCCTATGGTGCAGGCAGGCAGTTCGGCAATATTGTTGCATCAATTAACCACCGCTAAGCTTATTATTTACAGCGGCTGAAGGGGTGTTTGGGCTTTTTGATAGATTTATGAGGTTAAATAGTTACAACCTGTCTTAATGAGAGATGGCAGGGACCATTGTCACTATATGACTCCTAGACATTCCTTTCATTTGAAGTATGAACATGATATGGTTCATGTGGAACATCCTTTAATCAATCGTGTTTTTATTACTGCTATTACATTAAAATATTTAAGTAAATATATCAATATTTCAGACAGCTGCATGTTAGTCGTTTTGTGTGTGTTCTAGCTATGTTATCTTAGCCCAGTCTACTTGACAAATACCCTGACTCCTTATAATACTGCCTGCGGTAACTATTATAATGGTTCAGTCTTCAATCATCCAGTCTGACACTTTGACTAATGAAAGTCTACAGAGGAAATTATTTCATTGAACAATCAGGAATTTTTTGGCATTGTCATAAAGAATCAGTTCCGTGTGGTGTTTCAGCAGGGAAAGTAACCCAAATTATCAATTGACTGACAACAATGGCCTCCACTAGGGACAAAATGAAAAACAACTATGTTTTCTTCAATGCGAAACTACATCATAAAGACAAGTATTTCCAAGTAACCTCCCTTTAAACTCTACCTTCAGTGTCTCAATCAGGTATGTATTTGCAAAGGTGCCCTCCTTCAGGTTGCAATCGAAAAACCATTTAATAAGAAATCCAGAAAAGCAACATAGTAAAATGAAGAACAGGGCCGGCCCAAGACAAAATGCTGTCTGGGGCGAAATTTAAAATGCCGCCCCCCCAATATCTACCCTTCCTTTCCCTCCCTGCCGCCCCCCCCCATCATCTACCCTTCCTCTCCCTCTTCCCCCTTGTACTATCTTTCACCAGTCCTGCGGCGAGTCTCCCTGCTCGGTCCCGGTGCTGGCTTGTAATGCTGAGCGCCGGAAATGACGTCATCTTCCGGCGCTCAGCATTACAAGCCGGCACCGAGACCTAGCTAGAGGGCTCGCAGAGGAGAGGGGCGCCGAGCAGGTACCGACAACTTGGTAAGCGAAAACCACTCGGCGCCCCCCTCTTTCTCTTCCGCTTTAAAAAAAAAAAAAAAGGGCTTGGGGCGCCTCTTCAAAAGGGCCACCTGGAGCAATTGCCCCACTCGGCTCCATTGTCGGGCCGGCCCTGATGAAGAACATATAAATGCCTCATGCATGTATGACTTTATTAACTTGTTCTCCTTGACATTCACCAAAACATTTTATGGAACCACTAATAACCACGTTATTTTCCGAATGAAAGCCATGCCAGAATTCTATGACATGAAGGATTCTGTAAGATATATTGTACAGTGCATTATTGTTGCTTGACTTCTGAAAGAAAGCTAATAAGTTGAATAAATGTATATTTTTGTTGAAAGGTTCTCTAATGAGGTTTTCTGCCAACTTTAGAAATACCTTATCTTTGTTGAGCCATTGCAGAAGACTCGATAAACTATGGTCAACTATTGAAATATGGATAGATAAACAACATATTCTGCAAACTACTTCATCCTCAGACAGCAGGCTACATTTCGATTATAGCAAATGGCAATCTCCTGTGACCCCTTGCCCAGTATGGCCAAGGTATATTCCTTCCAGAACGACATGAGTGAAAGATTTAGAGAGAGGCTGGCTACATAATGCCATCTGGATTTAACTTCAGCTTTAACTTCAGCTTTCTGGCAAGTTTCTTAAGTGTTTCTTCACGGCAAATAAAATAAGACAATATATAGGATAGCAGAAAATAGAAATACTCGTAGTAAATTCTGCTACCAAAGTTTGAAAATGAGGATTACGGTATACAAAGCAATAAGATGGCCTTTGACCTACTGGGTATCTTGATTTTTGAACCTTGTGATAGAGCAGTGATGAGCAGCACAAAGAGATAATCATAGATATAGAGGTGAGAATGAGGAAGAAAGAAATAAAGGATAGAAAGGGGAAGACGGAAAGAAAGAAAGAAAGAAAGAAAGAAAGAAAGAAAGAAAGAAAGAAAGAAAGAAAGAAAGAAAAAGAAAAAGAGAAAGAAAGAAAGAAAAAGACAAAAAAGTGTGCGTCATTTTAAGAGATCATGATTCATTTAGAGTATATTACTTTGAGCAAAGTCTTTGACTGGAGAAAACATTTCATTTTAAGACAAATCTCAAACATATCAGGTAATATAAAGTTTAAAACCGTTTGTGCATCAAAATTACAAGGAGATTAGGATTGTATAATCACATAGGAAAGATATTATGTGCATAATGTGTTTGCTCTACCTACAGCTGAAGCCCCTCTGACATTTCTGTCCCATACACTAAAGAAACATATGTAACTGTGTTTACAAATCATACTATATCATTTATAGGAATTAGAACACGCCATATGAGTATAATGGGGAATAATATCTGAGCTTACTGTTCTTGGGATCTGCAGGAATATTCCTTCCCTGCATGTTTTTTCCTTGCTGAGTAGCTGATTGTTAGTAATAAGGGTGTAAGGATGGATTGAGGAGAAGGGAATGAACTTCACCACAGGACATTGATTAGATATTTAGATAATGCTGACTTGACCAGTCTCAGTTTCCGTCTCGGTTTCCATAAAATGAAGTGTTAAGTTAACTATGTCTTAAATAATTATACTGATTGCCGAGAAAAATCTAAGGTTATAGGCAATTGTAATCAAATAATTTAGTTAGGCTAAAACCTGTGTTGGCCACTATTTCCCAATAGTAACAAGTAGCCTTGCCTCTCTTTAACACATTGGGCTTCATCCAATATCAATTGGAAAAAATACATGGGTAGCAATGGTTAGCACTTGTTAAATAAAGTGCGAGTGCTAAAAAAAAAAAAAAAAAGCTTTATAGGGATCAGTGCTGACACCTGGATTTAAAAAAAATTACAACCATGCTGACTTTTTACTGTTTTACTGTTGAGGGAGTTGATGATGTACTGAAAAACACCAATTAAGCACCAAAAAAGGATTACACCAAGATTGTTCTGTTCTGTGTAAGTTCTTGAATATGCATTCTTTAGCTGTAAAGTATAAACTTGGCTGAATGCATCTCCAACTAGTCAAGAAGTTGGGGGTCAGGGAAACAGTACAGATGTCTGGTGGGATTCTGTTTAAGCCCTCCATGCATTTGCAAGGGAGAAAAAGCATTGAAATAAAAGGGAACATTCAGCTTACATTAACGTGAATATGATGTTTGGAGAGTCCCTTTAAACCAGGTTAAGGCACAATGGTTAGACTTTCAAAATCACCTTCAAAAGACGGATAAAGATAGATAGATATCTATGCATTTCATAACTAAATGAATTTTATGCATTAGGGCCTGTGCCAGTCATCTTTGCTTTATCTAATTCTTTAACACTTTTATCAAGTTTTCTCTCATCATTTAACACTCACAGAGTTGTTGTCATTAGCAGCGCAGTGCTAATATTTTAATGGGCAATTAGTGAGCATGCGAGACTGCTTTGTCTGCAGGACAGAATTGTGCTTTTGAGTGTCAGCGCATGCTTAAATCCCACTGGAACCTGCTTGATGGGGAAACCGTAACAGATGGGCCAGACGGCCCTTCCAATGCTACTGAGAGCTGTGCATACATCCTAAATTCATTACAGCTGCAAGTAAAAGCACTGGTATAAACAAATGTTTCAGAGAACAGCTAAAAGGGTTATGTTTATATGATTAGATAAATGTGTTTTATAGATTTGCTACAATCGTTTTCACAGCGTACAAACCAAACATGCAATATAGTTGTAAATTTGGTTTGAGTCCTTAGCTGCTCACATCGCGTCTCAAATTTACCCGATAACATCCTCTAAGAGCACTTAAAATAAACACAGCTTGGCTCTCTTTCCGAGCCAAGCAAAATCCACTGGAAAGTGATTGAATGTCTTAATAAGCCTTGGTATATGTTACAATATGATATCAACAAAGAGCACAAGAACTATTGTGCCAGAATTAATGTGACAATACTGACTTGGCTCCTAAACCCTGTCAGCCCAGATTCTCTTGTGTCCCATTTCTCCAGATATTAATAGCTCGTTTCGGCTCTTACTTTCTGTGTGTATATATATATATATATATATATATATATATATATATATATGTTGATGTTGTGTTTCTCATTTGGTTAACCAGCACCAGGCATAAACAAAGTGCTAGACACAATCCATGTTGACCCTTTTGCTCATTGGTGAACTTGATAAGCAAAGACAACGTCCATGAGTGTCATTATCTCAACATCATCCATTCCAATTCTTGAAAATGTTTCAAAGTTCTTATTGCATTAATATATATATATATATACATTAACTGGCCACATTATTAGGTACACCTTGCTAGTACCGGGTTGGATCCCCTTTTGCCCCCTGAGCTTTGCGACAGGGTGCATTATCCTGCTGGAGGTAGCCATCAGAAGATGGGTACACTGTGGTCATAAAGGGATGGACATGGTCAGCAACAATACCCAGGTAGGCTGTCGCAGCTCAATTGGTACTAAGGGCCCAAAGTGTGCCAAGAAAATGTCCCCCGCACCATTACACCCCCACCACCAGCCTGAAACGTTGATACAAGGCAGGATGGATCCATACTTTCATGTTGTTTATGCCAAATTCTGACCCTGTCATCAAAATGTCGCAGTTGGAATTGAGACTCATCAGACCAGGCAACGTTCTTCCAATTTTCCGTTGTCCAATTTTGAGCCTATACTCAATTGAGCCTATACGAATTGTAGCCTCAGTTTCCTGTTCTTCGCTGACAGGAGTGGCACCTGGTGTGGTCTTCTGCTGCTGTAGCCCATATGCTTCAATGTTCGACGTGTTGTGCAATCAGAGATGATATTATGCATACCTTGGTTGTAACGAGTGGTTATTTGAGTTAATCATGCCTTTTTGTCATCTCAAACCAGTCTGGCCATTCTCCTCTGACCTCCGACATCAACAAAGCATTATTTTCTCTTTTTCGGACCATTCTCTGTAAACCCTAGAGATGGTTGTGCGTGAAAATCCCAGTAGATCAGCAGTTTCTGATATACTCAGACCAGCCCGTCTGGCACCAACAACCATGCCACGGTCAAAGTAACTTAATTCCCCTTTTTCCCCTGTTCTGATGCTCAGTTTAAACTTCAGCAAGTTGTCTTGACCAAGTCTACATGCCTTACTTTATTGAGTTGCTGCCATGTGATTGGATGATTAGCTATTTGTGTTAACAAGCAATTGAACAGATGTGTAATAAAGTGGCCAGTTTGCGAACCTATTAATGTATATGAATCTTTGCTAGCTCATTCTTTGAAAATGTGTATAATGTCCATCAATACTTGAAATACTCAAGTTACATATTTAAATGTATGAGCTTTTTTCATATTCTTTCCGTAGTTGCTCTGCCATTTGTCTTTGATCACCAACAACTCAAAACCTGGGAACACTATCATCTGCATGCTTGTCAGCTGTCAATCTCAAAAGACAGAATGCATTTATACTAGAACTCCCGGCTGAAAGTGATATTTTAATGGAATATCTAGTAAAATGATTTATCATCCGTGATGAATAGGGGGTAATTATGTTAAGTGCAGTAATGGCAATTGTACATTAACCCATGAACAACTGAATGTATAGTCCACAAATTGCATGACAAGTAAAATACAAAGTACTAGTTATGTGCAGTAAGGTATTAAGCCCTAAGGCATTTAGTCTCCCTGCCACAAAACTAGACAGCAGATTACCACGGATCCTCACTTTTATAAGAATAGTTCTGATTGGAAAATGGGGTGACTGGATTGTAATACATTCTTGGATTGGATCTATAGGGTCATGTGACATGGAGGCATTATACAGGAACTGTGAAACCAGCTGGTGTTCATGAGTACCCAGCAGGGATTGGACAATGAGAGGGGAAGGGTGTTTATATGGTGTGTAGGTATGTATGGTGTGTATGGAAGCCTTCCACAGAAATCCCTTAGGAAGTCTGAATTTCGTGACGAAACATGCTGGTGTTGGAAGCTTCATTTAGCTGTTACTGATTGATGTTATGTCCTATCATCCAATAGCATTGTGGATATCTTCCGTTTTCTACTACAGTGTGCCCTGGATCCAAAAGGCCGGTTACAAGAGAGATCTATGATCTCCCCAGCCGGCCCATTCATACAGTACAGCCTCCGTGGATACATTACAAGGAAATGCGTACCTTTAACACAGAGAGAGCCCTGGGATATACCATCATATCCCCATGTCCCGCAGTGGGTACCACTGGGATATACCATCATATCCCCATGTGCCACAGTGGGTACCCCTGGGATATACCATCATATCCCCATGTCCCGCAGTGGGTACCACTGGGATATACCATCATATCCCCATGTGCCACAGTTGGTACCACTGGTCCTGTACATTATTTAGTGTGCTTTAACACTGGTGGTATTATGCCACACATATATAAATAACAATCTCTATAAAATGGAAATACAGAAATACTATATAAAGAATCTCGCCATTTTAATTCAACCTCTTCTACACCTTTTATTTATTGTTTCCATGGCAACCGGACAGACAAATGGGATTTCCTAAAATGAAAATGTTGGACGAATTCCGTTGAATGTTAAGGAAATTTTTTCTCCGAACACAAAAATGAACACACATTTTCCGTCAGAACCCTAAGTAGTGTCTACAAGCCTACTAGTTATAACTTACTTCCCCTAGCAACACCCATGCGTGGCTCTGTTGACTAATATTACAAGGCACTCACTGGGAAATTCAGTCACATATAAAGTTTGGCCCTGCAAGATATGAAATGTAGAGTATATACATTAAAGGGGCGAGTTGTGCTTTCAACAACCTCACGTCACTATTTAAAGTGAGGGGCCAGCATTGGCAACATTCGCCACCATGAAGAGCTAATCTGGCCCTGCATTATGCATAATTAAACGCAGGAGGAGACTGAAGAAATCTCACTGATTTAACTATGCATTATACATAGCAGATGCTGACTCATTAATTTTAGACTATTCCATAAATATTATCACTGTGCTAATTTGGAAGGTATTGTTACTGATGCTCCCTTGATTAGCAAAAAAAAAGACAAAAAACTGAAAAAACTGTTTTAAAAGGATTTTTTGCTTAGCATGCCGTACAGCTAATAAAATAGAGAAAAAATCAAACACAATATAACATGCCATTCTAAGAATGTTATTTACCTGCTATATTCCCCATGCGGGGAACAATAGGTAGGACGAACCACTAGATCCCTACATATTAGAGTGAAGGAACATATACAAGGGATACATGAAACATAGCATTTCAGCCCACTTCGCACTCCATCATCTGAATTAATCTAAATTATTAGAATTTGCAGGAATATTGCAAGTTAGTAAATCCTGGAAATGAGATTTTATAAGAAAATTAGTCCAACAGGAAAAGAGACTTTAAAAACGCTTTTTCCGAAAGGTCTCAACAATGACTTGTATATTGATTGATGACAAAATCAATTGAGTAGTCTTTTCTTAAATTTTAGGTACATTAAATTACTCTTTCTATTAGTCTATGCTTCATAAATATTGTTTTTAAGATATATTTATGAATAAAATGGATTTTATTATATATATATAGATCTTCTACTGCACAGTTTGTATATATATAAATATATATATATATATATATACATATATATATATACATATATATATAAATATATATATATATAAATACATATATATACATATATATATATATATATATATATATATATATATATATGTATATATATAAAACACACTATATGGACAAAAGTATCGGGACACCTGACCATTACACCAACAGGGACTATTATGACATCGCATTCCAAATATTTAGATATTAATATGAAGTTGGTCCCCGTTTGTAGCTATTACAGGTTCCACTCTTCTGAGTAGGCTTTACACAGGATTTTGGAGTTCTTCTGTAGGAATTTCTGACCATTCATCCAGTAGAGCATTTGTGAGGTCAGGCATTAATGTTGGATGAGGAGGACTGGTTTGCAATCTTCGTTCCAGTTCATCCCAAAAGTGTTCAGTTGGGGGTCAGGGCTCTGTGCAGTCCAGTCAAGTTCTTCCACACCAAACTAATCCATCCATGTCTTTATGGACTTGCTTCATGAGCTGGGGCATAGTCATGCTGGAATAGAAAAGAGCCTTCCCCAAACTGTTCCCACAAAGTTGGAAGCATTGCATTGTCCAAAATGTCTTAGTATGTCCCCTTCAGTATACAAAGACATTTTATTTTTTAAAGATATTCATGCTGCAAGCTTTCTATTGGTATATAATTTCTTGCGAAAAAGTACAGAAAGACATGCAACAATGTACAGATATGACAAGTGACAAATGTCTATTTCCCACACAGTAAATACTCCAAACACTTGAATGAGCACCCTAATCTATTCGCATAGTCTTTTCAACATCCAGGTGCACTTAATATCAGGTACAAGGATGCAAATGAATGGAGATGTGAATACCGCATGAATAAAATATTTTCCATGAAGGTTTGAATCAATTCTGTGTATCTGTGTATAATATAATCCTCCACTGGACTCCAGAGAGGGAAAGACCGAATGCACCTGATTACAGTTTGGTCCTGTCTTTAAAAGCAGCATTGTGTCTTTTATTAATTATTATTATTAATTGTTTTATATATAGCGCCATCATATTCCGCAGCGATGTACAGTGGGTAAACAGGACATAACAAGTATTAAGTAACATAACAATTTGACTTACAGAAAGAACAGGTGAGGACGGCCCTGCTCAAACTCTCTTAGTCCATCTTGTATTTTTTACTTAATTACAGAAAATACCTGCTCTTTTCAGGATTGGAGCCCAATGCATTTGCTATTTGATAACAAAACTGATTTGACAGGAATGCTAAGGTGATCAATTAATGAGAACATTACCTGTCATTATTTTAAACAATAGTTTATATCATTCTGTGCACTTGTGGGCTGGTAAGGTAACTTTTATACCCTAAGCTGCTGCGATATGAAAATTAATGGGCCATTAGCAACATTTTGTTTTTACATGCAGTTCCACATACAGCCACAAGAGGCATCTCTAGTAATTTGCAGCCAGACCCTTTGGCATAATTTTTAACATGACCAGCTGCACGGCCAGATTAACACCCGTGAAATAAAGTGTTAGTATTTCAGAATTCTTCTTGTCACCATGTGATGCTGTAAAAATTCAGCTGCACACACCTTTCAGCTTCAGACCCACTAATCCCTTAATCCAGCACCGACTGCCGTTTACATGATGTTGTATGCGGTCATCCTCATATGCTGAAAATGACTTATTGGTGGATATTTTCATTGTTATGACAGTTGACAGATAGTTGTATTTGTTTTATTATCTAATTTAAAATGTATCTTTGAAAGCTCCTCACAAAATTTTTAAATCAGGTCACATAAAAAAATTTATATTACTGCCATCATCTGACAAATGTATATCAATACATTCAAGGGTAAATTAATATATCAATTCTTACTTGCACTTTCATCTCTTATCTCCTGTGCTCAGAGCTCAACTTTCCCAAGCATCTGATTGTATTCTCTTGATTGGCTGTCCATTTGTATCTTTTTTAAAATCTTTGTAGTTTATTTTATAGCTAGCCCTTAAATCTGTCAAGAAAATAGATTTATACTATTAGTACATTCCGAATAACAAGCTCCACAGCAGGTAAGCTGAACTTCATTGCTTGAAATACCTTAAAAATGGCTAAACCATCTTCGAAACCTGTTAAGACAGCATAAAGAACATTTTTCATTCTCTGCTATGAAGTTTTCTGTTTCTTTTCAGTGCTCTATAAATACACTAGCAACACATTTCTGACAACCAGTGCCATATTAAGCTTTGCAACTGAACATGATTCCAAAAAAATGTACAGACCAAAAGGTGTACACGTGTGCTCATATACATTAAGTACTAGTCATTTATAGAAGGACACAGGCATTTGTCTCCCCTTTGAATCATGCCCAATATACCATAGGGCAGTTTTAAAAACCTGGCGCAGCTAATCAGAAGAAATTGTAACAAGAGCAGCCCAAAAGGTTAGGTGGAATTAAATTAGTGATTAAGTGGAAAATCAAATAAAAGCAAGAACTAGTGAAAATGTTAACTGTATGTTATCATAGAAATACATACAATGACAATACCAACCGCTCTTTGAAGATCTGTTCATAAAGAACAAGAGGTCATCCATTCAGGCTTGAAGTATGGAATTTTCAGTTAAAGCAGTGAAAAGAGGTTTTACGGTAAGAACAATAATGATGTGCCCCATAGATGTTGTGCTATCAAATTCCATAGATGCCTTAAATATGGACTCGATAGCAAAATAAAAATAAAAATGTAGCAGAATATAAAGGGATATAATTGCCTGTAAGGCAAAATTAGCTGTAGCATGTTGAACCAGTGATATATCAGATTGCCATTTGGAATCAAGTTGAAATGTTTCCCCTTTTGATGCACAACTGACAAGCATGTAACAAAATATAAGTAAACTAAATTAAAGTAAAGCTCTTGTTATCCACCACACAGCTCTGCTTGTAGATAAACTTGTTTTATGGGTGTACCTGGCCAATAACAATAATAACACTTTCCCTACACCGTGAAGGTGAAAGGGAATTCGATTTTTAACACATTATGATCTGAAGAGATAGAAGTTGACATCTCCATTCTGGTGGTTCTTCAGGAACTTTAATTTCCATCCTATTAATTTCTGATCCTAGTAACAGATTAGACGGGTCAAATTGTTCCTATGAACTGTCAAAGTTCATGTTTTTATGTTTCTACAACATGAGTTAGGATGGCATATTATGGCTGGGAGACTGAAAAGACCTCCTAAATATCAAATAAGTCAAACGCTTGCATGAACAGGTCCTTTGTAAACAGTAGTAAAGAGCAAATACCCTAAACTTGCTTGGGCAACACGGTACTCCTCTTTCCATCTAAGACACAATTAGGACCCTGGAGAGCACCTGCCTGTTACTTTGGCAGAAGCAAGAGTAGTAGATGCTGCCACTCTCTTCTTGGACCTCTCATTCCAGTTATTATATTTTATTAATATAGAGTTATCAATCAACACAGCAACCACAGTGCTTCAAAGGACTTGAGGATTAGAATAAGGGGATTCAATCAGGGTTTTTTGGCATCGTAGATGAGTAAATGGTACATATAAATAATGCTTTGCACGTTAGCATTCAAAGTGAGCTACTGAATGAAAGTAGGGAAAGAAAGCACAGAATAAGCACTTTTGGTTTATGAGGCAGTGTTTTTTTTAATGGTAACGTGGGGATTATTTGTACTGTTTTTGATATAGGGCGTGAGAGAGGAAAAAATAAAGAGGGTAGGTATGTCGTCATTGACATATAAGCAATACTGAAACTAAATGCACCCATGAGACGGCCAAGAAAAGTCTTACTCAGGGATAACAGAAGAAAGAGCACAGAACCTCTTTTTAACAGCTGGTCAGACACCTTGGAATCATTCAGACTGGGGTCAAATCTACCCAAGAGACCATGTAATTAACCTGCCCAAAAGACCATCATCAAACAACAACATACTCATTATCTTTAGTGCTGTACACACACATAAAGGGCAATGCAAATAAAAGCCATAAGAGGAGCACAGGAAAGATCCAATAATTTGGAGGCCTCAAGCCCTTTTCACTCTTGCCACCCTGGTGACTGTATGTGAAATTGCAAATAAAGCATAAGGAGAAGCAGGGGCGTAACTAGACGCCTCAGGGCCCGGGTGCGAGAATCTGTTAAGGGCCCCCCCACCCCCTCACCCCCCAAAAAAAAACATGATTTATACCCAACAATTTTTTTTAAACAAATTCAATTTACATATTCAATCATACCTGTAAAAAAATCAAAGAAAAAGGGGCGCATGTACAAAGGGCATAATCCAGGGGTGTCCAAGTTTTTTCTGCAGTGGGCCACTTCATCAGAATTGTATACGTGCGCGGGCCGCACTCATTTTTCACTGTGACAAAAAATATGGCCTTTAATAAAATATGCAGATTAAAATAAAGTAAAATGACACAAAACCTTTACTCTTCCTCTCACTGATTTCTGGGCCTAGAAAGTTTTGCGACTACAAATTCAGGATTCCCTAGATTTATTCTAGGGATGAACTAAAATGAAAATTCTGGACCAAAACATTCAGGGTTCACTTAGCCAAAACCGAAAATGACCCCCACCTTTAAAAATAATAATAAAAACTCACATTTTTAATAAAAGTAGGTAACACACAATTGGACAAAATTAGCAATATGACTTGGCATGATAGGAGTGTGATTGCTAACAGCAATCACACTCCTATCATACCCAGGCAACCAGTAAATGCTGGTACCTAGGCATGATGGGACTGTGCTCGCTGTGATTGCTGTTAGCAATCACACTCCTATCATGCCAAGTCAGCCAGTACATGCTGGTACAGGGTGGCTGTAAGTGATGTGCAGACCCCATACTGCTGGCAGCATCACTACACAAGGGGGGCAGCTAGCTAGGTTTCAGCATGTACTGGATGACTTGGCATGATAGGAGTGTGATTGCTAACAGTAGTCAAAGTCCCATCATGCCTAGGTTCCAGCACTTACACATCCATCCAGTAAATGCTGGAACCTAGGCATGATGGGACTGTGATTGTTGTTAGCAATCACACTCCTATCATGCCAAGTCAGCCAATACACGCTGGTACAGGGTGGCTGTAAGTGATGTACAGACCCCATACTGCTGGCAGCCTCAATACACAAGGGGGGGGCAGCTAGTCAGGTTTCAGCATGTACTGGCTGACTTGGCATGATAGGAGTGTGATTGCTAACAGCAATCACAGTCCCATCATGCCTAGGTTCCAGCACTTACACATCCATCCAGTAAATGCTGGAACCTAGGCATTATGGGACTGTGATTGCTGTTAGCAATCACACTCCTATCATGCCAAGTCAGCCAGTACATGCTGGTACAGGGTGGCTGTAAGTGCAGACCCCATACTGCTGGCAGCATCACTACACAAGGGGGGCAGCTGGCCAGGTTTCAGCATGTACTGGCTGACTTGGCATGATAGGAGTGTGATTGCTAACAGCAATCACAGTCCCATCATGCCTAGGTTCCAGCACTTACACATCCATGCTTTCACACACACACTCATTTATTCATATAATCATTCATTCACAGATTCATTCCCTCAATCACACACACTCATTCAAACACCCTCCCCACCCCCTTACCTGCACTGCAACTCCTCGATGCCGCTCACAGACTTCAGCAGGGGGCGCGGCCTCCCTCTGCCTTCTCTGCTAAAGCACAGAGGAAGTAGGATGTCACGTGAACTCCGCTTCCTCTGTGCAATCCAGAAGACCCTCCCACAAGTAAGTAGCAGGGCTTGAGGTGCGGCTCGCGTAAGATTTGTTGCCCTGGCTGCCGATCTTACGCGGGCCGCATTTGGCCTGCGGGCCGCATGTTGGACGCCCCTGCCCGATTTCGGGCGGCCCCTTGGCTTGGGCCCCCCTGCCACCGGGGCCCGGTCGCAGTCGCGACCCCTGCGACCCCGGTAGTTCCGCCACTGAGGAGAAGCCTCAGGTGGTGGCCCTGAATCTTTATCTCCTCAAGATCCACCTATATGTGATGTATGTAACTGGCAATTTGGGTACAGAATGCTAACTATGTAGGGCTTATATAGAGATATTATGATTGTTTAATATAACAGCCGCTCAAGAAACTACTATAAATTCATTTTATAGTGTAGTGGGAATACCCATCAGCTGCCAAGTCTTGTACAAAGTCTCCTGTGTTTAAGTGTACACATGAGACCTCCATTAAGAATGAAAATATTGTTTACACTTAAACACACAGGATTCCTCTGGAAAGAAGTGATTGTTGCTGATGGGTCTGCGACCAACAGGCAGCTTCTCTAGCTTATCACTGCCTTTAGGCATCAGTTGGTGCTGTAGCAGACAGCCTACTATTGCTGTTTTCTACTATGGTAACCCAGGCTGCTGCCAGCTGTTCTTCATGAGATCAATCGGCTTGCATGCTGGAAAAAAAGTTTGATCCCTGCTGACATGCAGAGACATGTGATTGTGACATGACACTACTTTAAAAACCCTCTTCCCTGAATTGAAAATATGTTTGAAAAACAATAAAATAAAAACATGACTGCACATTAATGTATTTAAATACATTTGTAATATTTTAAAATAAAAATGGACTACAACTCCCCTTCAGCAAACCAAGTCATTTTGGAGAATGCTATGATTCCAAATTTTATAGCAAGACAGGAGGCTTCGTATTTTGCATTAACCTTCTTTACTGTTAACCTCCAGCAGCAAAACAGTTAACAGAAAAACAATAAAACAACCAATAGGAACACAGGGAACAGTCTATATAAGTCTGTACAACTGGAAACTCCTCCTCTTTCTTTGCTGCTTAACCTCCAGGTGAGAACATTCCATTTTATTGCTCTATATTGTATTTGGGTACTTTTACTTTATTTTGCTAACTTTTAGTTAAAGTTATTTATATTTTATAGTACCTTGCTTTCTTCTATTGGTAGGTTTTATCTTGCCTTCCCCTTGCTGTCTTCCCCGCGCTCCCGGGGTCTCTTCTTACCACTTTCCCTCGGGCTGTTGCCTGTCTGCTCTCGTGGGCCTGGGCCCTCTAGACCCAGGGCGGCGGTTTTTCCCTCCGCCCTAGGGTGTTCTTTGTCTCCGCCGCCTACGCGGTTTTTTATTTCTTCCCGCGCGGCGGTTTTAGGTTTTTCCCTCACGCGGCTGCACCTGCCGCGTGGTTTGTGCGGCGGTCTGCCGCGTGGTTGTGCGGCGGCCTGCCGCGTGGTTGTGCGGCTCCCTGCCGCGTGGCTGTGCGGCGGCCTGCCGCGTGGGTTGTTTTTACCTCGGCGGCGGCGGCTGCTCCTTTCCCGCGCGCCGTCTTCGTTCCCGCGCGGCTCAGCGTCCGTGACCGCGCCGCTCCCCCTTTTTATATTACCGCGTCGCGGCTCTTTGTATAACCGCGCAGCGGTCTTTGCGTTGCCTCGCTCTGCGGGGTTTTTATTTTCCGGCCTCGCCTGCGGCGTGGTGGTGGCCCCGGCCTTTCCGTTGGCCTTCACCACGCTGCGCGCCGTCCCTTGGCTGTTGGGCCTTTTCAGCTGCATGGCATGTTTTTTTCTTTTAGGTTGATTTTTTCCTTTTTAGGTTTTTTGCTACGTTGCATGATTACACTTATGGATCTGTATACCTCCTTTCACTAATCCCCATGGGTGAACCCCCACTGCCTCTCACTGTTGCTGGCTGTGCCTCTGAGCACTTTGGGTGAACCCCCTTCAGTCCTGTTTCTCTGGGGTGACCCCCTTTTCAGGATTTGCTCCTAGGGTGACCCCTTACAATATCTGCTCGGGTAGCCCCCCTGCAGCAATCAGGCGTGGTGAACCCCACTCCTCTGGGCACGTTCTTGGGGATACTGCACCTCTAGTAGGTTTGCATTTGCTGTACGGGCGAACCCCGTTTATTTGGCCTGTGTCTGGATTACCCCTACTCACTCCTTGTTGTTTTGTGTTCCCATCAGACACACTTGGAGTACAATGGCCGAAGATTTACAAAGCCAGCTCCCAGCGGCCGTCCAGGCTTGGCTCCGATCCGCTCTCGCTGCATCGCTCCCTGCCACCCTTGAGGAGCTACAGTCTGCGCGCCCAGCTCCTCCTGTCATTTCCCCTGCCGAGGTTGAGGAGTCAGACGCGGGCGGTTCATCTTCCCCCGCGGGCACGGCGGCTTCACAGAAACGTGCCTGGAGCGAAATGCCTTCCACATCGGCAAAAGGAAAAGCTCCTTTAAAGAAGGTCCGCAGCTCAGTCCTTCCTATGGTGCCCCCAACGGAGGACCTCACGGATTATGAGGTGTTGGATGAATACTGCGCTGGCTCTTCGGGTTTAGCCTCCCCTGCCCGGGAGCAAGACTTTGCTCCCGATCCTCCCAAGATTCCACCCAACCCGTCCAGCGCTCCCGACCAACCGTTTGAAGTTACGGATGACCTTGGCACTCCGTTGTTTGACCCCAGGGCCCTTCGCCAACCTCGCTCTTCGGAGTGGACTCCTTCGGCACATATTGCTGAGTTTTTGCTGTTTTGGATCCGCCGGCCTCTGGACAAAGAAGTGCGTCAAAGGTTCCGCTCGGAGTCAAGGCTACCGTCAAGGATAAGGTCCTCAATACTCCCGAGTTTGACCAGACTTTTGTAACCTTCCTGACAAGGAACGGTAAAGACCCTCGTAAGGGCATTGAGCTGGGGTTGCGTTCCGCGCAAGACAAGCTTTTGGACGTCGCAGGCCCTTTGACACAGGTCTTCCAGATGGCGGATGAGGCCATAACGGACGGCTCGTCTTTGGATCCCCAGTTGGTGTGCGATTGGACTCAGCGCGCCTTATGTCTTCTGGGCAACGCCAATTGCGCTATCTCCTCCGAACGGCGCAAGGCGGCGCTATTCAAGCTGGACGCCAAGTTGGCCGAGTTGGCCCCTAAGGAGTTGGGCGCGGAAGCCAAGGGCCTTCTATTTGGCGAAAAATTTATCAAAGACCTTAGCCAACATGTGAACTTGTTCACCTCCCTCACCAAGGCCCAGACTAACATGAGACGTGTTTTCCAGTCGGGGAGTCGTTTTTCCTCCAGAGCTGGCCGGCAGCGGGGTCGTGCCGCCAGCAGAACGGCCTCATTTGGCTCTAGGATGCCTCCACCGCCTACCGCTCCCATTACCGGCTTCCATTCACCAGAGGTGGCTCCAGGGGCAGAGGACTCTCATCCACCAGAGGAAGATCGGCTTCAGGTAAGACTGTTTCCTATTCTTCCTCATATTCCTGTCGGGGGTCGGCTCGCCCATTTTTTCCATGTCTGGTCCCGCCTTACGTCCGATCCCTGGGTCCTTCAGACCGTAGAGGGTTTCCGTCTGGAGTTTCTCTCTGTTCCTCGGCAAGCCTCTCTCCCTCCTCTCCCCAGGCTGTCTCGAGACGCCGCGTCCCTGGTACACTCCGAACTCTCCTCCCTCCTAGAGAAGGGTGCCATAGAGAGGGCGGATTCCCCTGGCGGATTTATCAGCAACATTTTCTTGGTACGCAAGAAGTCAGGGAAGTTCCGTCCCGTGATCAACCTCCTCCGCGACCTTCTCAGGGAGAACGATTGGTTCTCTCGCCTCGACCTCAAGGACGCTTATCTCACCGTCCCAGTCCATCGCGACGATCGGAGGTTTCTGCGGTTTCGTTGGCGCGGCCTCCGCTGGCAATTCACTTGCCTCCCTTTAGGCCTCAGCTCCGCTCCGTGGTGCTTCACCAAACTGTTGAAGCCGGTCATGGAGTTCCTTCGGGCTCGCGGGGTTCGCTCCATCATTTATTTGGACAATATCCTCCTTATGGCCCAGGATGTCGAGTCCCTGCGTCGCGATACTTACCTCGCGGTCCATCTGCTTCAGGACCTGGGGTTTGTCATCAACGAGGCCAAATCGGTCTTAGTTCCGACGCAGACCGTTCAGTTCCTCGGGTTCTCGGTGGACTCGGTGGCGGCTGTCCTCAGGCTTCCACGCGACAAGGTCTTGGTCATCAAGAAGGAGATTCGCAGGCTCCTGCGCGGTGGCTTGGTTTCATTCCGGAACCTAGCCAGAGTTATTGGCCTGCTGTCTGCGTCCATTCAGGCAATCTTCCCGGGCCCTCTCCACTACAGGGCCCTGCAGCGTCTGAAGACGAGGCATCTTCGCGAGTCGGCCTCCTACGACACGATGGTTTCCCTGTCGGACGAGGCCCGGTTGGAGCTCCATTGGTGGTTGGTCCACATGGACGCGTGGAACGGCCGTGCCATTTTCGGGTCAAGCCCGGATTTTGTCTTGGACTCCGACGCAAGCCTGTCTGGCTGGGGAGCAGTTTGCGGAGACGTGGCCACCGGGGGTCCTTGGACTGCGGAGGAGCGCGATCTCCATATCAATTGCCTGGAGCTCATCGCTGGATCGTTCGCGGTTCGCAGCTTCATGAAGGACGTCACACATTGTTCCCTGGTGCTGCGCATGGACAATGTTTCCGCCGTGCATTACATCAACCGGCTAGGAGGCTCGAGATCCAGGCTTCTCACAGAGCTCACCAAGGAGCTCTACCAGTTCTGCCTGGACAATCATTTGTCCATACGGGCAGAGTATCTGCCCGGCAAGGAGAATCTTGTGGCAGACTGGTTCTCCCGTCATTGGAGAGACGTGAGCGACTGGCGTCTTCTTCCAAGCGTGTTCCACTCTCTCCACCTTTGTCGAGGTCCTCTCCATCTGGACCTGTTTGCGTCCAGGTCGAATCGTCAGACCGAGGCGTTTTTCAGCTGGCTCCCGGACCCGCTGTCCTCGGCGGTGGATGCCTTCCTTCAGTCGTGGCCTCTCCACGGAGCGTATGCCTTTCCCCCATTCAACATGATCCTCCGAACTCTCCATTCCGTCAGTCGTCAGGGTGTCTCGATCCTCTTGATAGCACCCCTTTGGAGGACTCAGCCATGGTTCCCGTTGCTTCTGGAACTGTCGTGCGCGGATCCCCTGGTCCTTCCCTCGACCTGGGATCTGCTTCGGGATCCGGAGGGGAACCCTCATCCGCTCATCCTCCAGGATCGACTGACGGTGGCTTGGTCGGTTTCCGGGGATCCTGGCATGTGCCGGGTTTATCGGAGGCAGCTAGAGACCTGCTCTGGGGCTCTTGGGCCCCGGGCACCAGGAGATCTTATCTCCAGGCTTGGAACGCCTGGAGTCGCTGGTGTCTGGTTCGACACCTTGATCCCCTTACGGCACCTGTGACGTCGGTCCTTAATTTTCTGGCTCATCTCTTTTCCATCGGCAAGTCCTATCGCACTATTAATTTGTTCCGCTCGGCCATTTCGGCGGCTCATGTTCCAGTGCAGGGCTTGGGAGTCTGTAAGGATCCGGCAGTCTGTCGTCTCCTACGGGGTATTCGGCTCTCTAGGCCCCCGAAGGCTCGTTATGAGTCCTTTTGGGACGTCTCCCGGGTTCTCCGTTTTGTCAAGAATTGGCCGGACAACGATGGGTTGTCTTTTCGCCAGCTTTCCGCCAAGATGGCTCTTCTTCTGTGTCTGGTTTCTTTTCGGCGGGTGTCTGATATTTGTGCGTTTGACGTGTCCTCTTTTACCTTTTCCCCCGAGGGTGTCTCGGTGTCTGTGTTTCGGAGGACTAAGTCCAATTCCTCCGTCGTGTCTTCTCCTTACTTCTCCGACCGGCCTCGCCTCTGCGTGGCCCGTTGTGTGCATTCTTATCTCGCCAGGTCGGCCCCTTTCCGATCGTCTCCCACTGGTCCTCTCTTCATCTCCTACGTGCGTCCCTTTCGCCCCGTCTCCGTTCCCACGCTTTCCAGGTGGATTCGTTGGCTTCTCCTTTTGGCTGGCGTTGAGGGCTCCTTTGGGGCGCACTCGGTTCGTGGTGCGGCCGCCTCCGCGGCGTTGTCGGCTGGCTGTTCTCTCTCGGACCTTTTGTCGGCGGCAGATTGGTCCAGGGAATCTACATTCTGGACTTTTTATTTTCGAGCCCCGGTTCACGCTGCCTTGGCGTTGATTTAGGGGCGTTAAAATTGCAAAATACGAAGCCTCCTGTCTTGCTATAAAATTAGGGATTAATCTAGCCTTGGTGCAGTATTAATCTAAATTTTATTAAAGACAGGAGGCGAGTATTTCCCCCCCCTTCACTTTGTTCTGTCCCTCCCTTATTTGGCTTTATCGGGCTCTGCATGTTTGGGAGGTTGTTGGGGGGGTTGTCTGTTATGGCGCTGTTGTTTTTTGTGTCATGCTTCGCATGTCTCTGCATGGTCCTGTCACGTTCTCTGTTTTTTCAGGTCGTCCTCCGGTGGTGTGACGTGTTGGTGCTGTGGTGGTCCTTTGTTCTGCTTGGTTCCTGATGGGATGTTGCTGTCGTTTGCAGCTTCGCAAAGAAAGAGGAGGAGTTTCCAGTTGTACAGACTTATGTAGACTGTTCCCTGTGTTCCTATTGGTTGTTTTATTGTTTTTCTGTTAACTGTTTTGCTGCTGGAGGTTAACAGTAAAGAAGGTTAATGCAAAATACTCGCCTCCTGTCTTTAATAAAATTTAGATTAATACTGCACCAAGGCTAGATTAATCCCTAATTTGTGGGAACATTTTGGAGAAGGCCCTTTTCTATTCCATCGTGTACAGTATTTAGAAGGTGATGTCATAAAAGTCCCTGTTGGTGTAATGGTCAGATTTCCCAATACTGTTGTCCATATAGAGTAACATAGCAACCCAATTATAAAAAATTATTGCATTACATTTGCAGTCAGATACATTTTAACTTCATTAAGTGTTAGTGTATTATCCCCATTATGTAATTAACCCCTTAAAGACAATGGGTGGTCCCTAAACCCATTGAAAACAATGCATTTTGAGCCCGTACATGTATGGGCATTGTCATTAAGGGGTTAAATATGTTAAAAATAATTTCTACTGTGTTGTTAAAAAGCCCCATTAGCAGATGGGATATTTGAACCTTATAGGTCCCAAGCAGGAGAAGGTTAATAAATATGCCCAGTACTGAAGCTATTGTCCTCATCATTTATTGTCCTTTGTTGTCAAGTTGTTTCTATAAACTCCGGAATTGGTTCAAAACAAGTTATAAATATGTAGATAAAAACACATGCCTTTAGGGGCAGTTCTTGTCGGTTGGTAAAATAGTCTTCCTGACATTAACTTTGTTTCCACTCTAAGGTCAAGGGAATGCAAGCCCATCAATTCCTTGATTGTATTTCATTTTAACAACATAAAAGACAGATTCCTATACACTTTAACATTCCCCTAAGTCATTTTCTTTAAGGAGCCCATAACCCATCATCTTAGGTTGACTTCATCCAGTGATAACTCATGGGATTTCCTTAACATATTTATGATATCATTATGTTTGCCTTCTATTAAATGATAGAGAAATGTAGATCCACAGAGGTGGGTATGATAGCATATACTGAGCAATAACACTGTGAAAAGGTAACAAGATATGCAATGTAGTATACTGTAAACAGCTCTGGTACAGACAAAATCCAATCTGACTGACAGGACTCATGGATGTTGAGTGGTTTGCTTATTAAAGGAGAACACTTTTTATATTTCATTACTAGTATCAACGCACTTTGCTGTTTTCTTTTCTTTTTCTTCTAACACAGCTACATTTTATTTATATGTTATCTACTAGACAATAATACTGTGGTGTATAGAGAAGTGAAGCGAACCTATTGGAAAAAAACATATAAAACAGTTTATTAATGCTAACATACATTAGTGTACAGCACTGAATTCCAGTACTGAGTCCACAATGTCTGCACTTGGCTTGACAGTCTCAATAGATTAATATATGTTAGCGAGCACAACATGCCATTGGAACACAGGAGTGATGGTTGTTGATAAAAAGCCTCTGTATGCCTATGAAGATATTCCACTAAAAATTAGCCGTTTGAGGCAATGGTGCCAGAAACTAGGGGTGATTTTTAGTGCCAGTCTTATTCTTACTGGTTCTACTAGAAGTCCAGTATATAATAGTAAATAACAAGACTGGTATTTTTTCTAAGATGATTACAACCCTATTTAATATAGGGATATTAATAAAGAATATCTTTGCTTTCTACAGCATTGTTACTTTAGAACCGAAGTAGTTAATCACTTGCCAAACAAAATAAAAATGCACCTGCGTGTGTCAGAAGAGGGTTAAAGAACCGTGGCAGTGTCATTTACATACTATTTCCAGTGATGACATTTAATTATGCCACTGATTAGTTTCAGTGCTGTTTTTCTACAGAAGTATCTGCTGCATTGCTGATAAGTTAACAGTACTTGATGTGAGCTTTTTTTCCCATTCTCCTTTAATTTGCGAACAGCATTTGAGCCATAGGATGCAAAAGAGTTGATCTTTGTGCAAAAAGAAGATGTGAATACCACATTGAAAAAGACTACAAAGGTTTTGAATATTTTCTGAGATAGGACCACCTTAAAATTTTTTGGGAAGCCCATTCCAAATTGACAAAAGAAAAATTGAAAATAATGTTTTTTTTATATTTGCACACAAACATTTTCTAAAGACAAACAGCCTCTCTGTCACACTCTTTACATCTGCCTGGTCACCTGGAACCATTCTGTAGAACCCTGGTATAGACCACAACTTGAGTGATTCAAAATCTTAAATACAACTATGGACAAACAGCTGGGTTTGCAATTATAAGAACATAAATGTCAAGTCCTCATTCATTCCATCAAGGCACCACTGACACTTTCCTTCCAAACCACCACTGCAGTTTTCTTGGAATGTCTTATGCTACGTACCTGAGACCTTCATAGATAAGTCAAGGCTACTGCACGAACTCAGGGGCTTAACATCCTGGCACGCTGGTCATCGTGGAAATTCTTGGTCACTTTGGGATTGTGTGTCCAGTCCATGGAAACACATGTGTCAAAATAGTTATTTCATGGGCCAAATATCTCTTGTATATAGGCAGATAACTGACAAATCAATCCGAAATCCTGTATAGGGCCTTCAGATACTTTGGGAGTGCTGCAATAACCTCCATTGTCAATTGACAGTAACACTATTCTTCCTGGGGCATCTTAACAAGGCTGGTCCTTAAATTAAAAGCACCCCACGCAAGAAGTCTCTCAGTTAGAATAGCAATATAAGCATTTACCTCTTGTGTGCACCTCAATGCTTTCTGCAGGCCTCTCATTGTTACTGTATCTCACCTACCTCCACGCACTGAGGACTATATCTGGCATGAAAGCTGGCATCCCCTACATCCACCCAAGTTATCACCTGAAACTAAAACTGGTCATGCATCTTAATTTGGCTCTGGTTTCAAATTGTATGTTCATATTATTCTTTGTATTCTCTAAATACTTATGTTTGAATCCTTGAGCAACTGTGCTTATCAACTTTTTACTTGAGCTTCACTTGAGCGAGAACAAGTTTTAGCTAGTGATAGCCTTTAAACACACCAAACACCTTTTAAAAGAAATAAAACATGAAGTTTCAGCCACAGTAAATGAAAATGGTTTTAACTCAACTTCAACTTAACTGTACTCAGTGGAGCTTTGCTGTGAGCATCTCAGGCTGTGTTAAATGTCCCCTGCCCTGCAGCAGTGGTGAGGTATATTTTGGATCATTTCCAAGGTCCTTCTCTCCTATCGTAGGCATGAGGAAGTGCTAGGCAAGTGGGTGCTGACATTTCCTTGTGCTGAGTGATTAAAAGAGAATTGTTTGGAGATTGCAGCATAACAGGAGATGGATCACAGGCTATCTCTGCTAGCAACACTTGACCTGAACAGGATTTAACCATTGGGGTCCTACAGCTTCAGAATCCCCAGACCTCAAGAGCGTGAGCTAAAGACCACTAAGCACATAACAAAACCTGACGTTTATAGCACCAGATCCCCTGATGGACAACTGCATTGTTCCCTTATCCTCGTATTTCTATTTTGCAAAAAAAGTTTTGAAAATCTATGCAGCTAAAATTGAATGTTCCCAATCAGCAGCGAGTTGTTGTGCATGTGTGTTATGAGCTGGCTAACCATGTAAGGCAGAGCCATCCACAACTCTCCATGAGCAGGAGATCTACGTGCTTTGCCGTAGGTCCAATAATTAGCTGTGAGATTCTGGGGCACAGATATGCAGACTTAAATCTACAAATAAATAACTGGGCATTTTTTGTCTCATATGTACAGGGCCACGTATGCAGCAAAGCTATGGACCATATATTTGATTAAAGTGTTTTCTATTAAGCTTACATTCCAGTGTTTTAAAAGGTTCACATTTTACCTGCTATTTGCAAATAAATGATAAATCGATAAGTTGTGATTTCATTATTTACTTTTCTATTTATGTTTCAAATATACTGTTTGTAAAAGTAATCCCTATAAATAAGATAATTTAGTATATTTATTTAGTATAAATTAGCCAGATTGTCAAAAGTAAAATCAGAGAGACTGAATTACAGTCCCTAACCACACACCCCTATTGCTTTGAGCCCAAACCGTACTCCGTCCCCTGTGTCTGTTGACAGTCTGAGCATAGATGGGCAAGCAGGATGAGGCAGAACGAAGGCTCTCACATTAAGCATCCCTCATTGTCATGGAAACAGCTAGCATGTTCTGCATGGATTAAGTTTTCAAACACAAAACATGCAATTATGTAACATTCAGATGAAAGTTAATTCAATACGTTACAGAAGATGTCAAGTTTGCTTCACAGTAATGGCACCTACATCGATTTTTCTCAGTAGGGCCTACTGTCAGCAGTGATAACCTACGTTTAAACGCATTAAGGATATATCCCATTATGCCTGGGTAGCTGGAGAGCCAGAGATTTTCTATCTCTGGTTTGCATTTGCCATCCCCATCTGATAGCTAACTATGATGGGGGTAGGGGAGGGTTGAAGCAGTCCAAAAACTAATTTAGAAGGCAACACACTGTCAGGTTTTGTTGAGTGAAAGGCCTATTCTCCGTGCTCTTTGGAGTTCAAGGGATCATGTGATACTTCAGTCCACTTCTGAAACTTTGAATTTGACAGCAAATAAGAACCATTTGATCCATGTAGCCTGCCAGATTTTCCTGCTTTAAAGACTCAGACTTTAACCCAGTCTTGTCTCAGGATAGCCATATATCTATCCCATGGATGTATTAGTTTGTTGTTCCACTGTTCCACTTATCTACCATCCTCTCAGTGAAGTAAAACTTTCTTACATCTAAGCCTGTGACTCTCTAGTTATAGATTGTGACTTATTTTCCTAGCATTTCTCCTTCTTTGAACCAACCTTTCTTCATTAAATCCCAGTCGATGAACAATGGCATATCTTCCTAATGAAAGGGTTAAAGACAAACAAGAAAATGCAGGGGTAAAAGAGAGAAAAAGAACACTCAATGCCCCTTGATACAAGTAGACAGCTCTTTAACAAATGTAACATCCCTTTTCAATTTCACGCTTGTCATCACAATGAGATATATTATGAGGTAATTACGTCCTGATAGTGATACTCCATAGAATTCTACCATTTTCTGTACAAATAAATTACAAAAATCACCTTAAACCAACTTGATGCTGACCCAAACCCCTCAATCCGTGATCCAGTGTTAACTAACAATGAATTGCTAAGGACCTATCTGTCCATTGTTATTATTCTGGTCATCTCTGTGATAACCGATACGTCACTGTGTGTCTTTAGAAGTCATGTTACTACTTATAGCATACTCTATTCCATAGGTTCACAAATTACCGACACCAATAATGATTAAGGTCTTCTTACATTAACCCTTAACTCCTTTATCTTTCAGTGTTTGTTTACTCCTGAATGGAAAAAAAAACTTTTGGTGAGAGAAAATATTTAAATCAGTGCAGCACACACATTTGCCCCCCTGCACCCCTTGTCAACCTACCGTTGTCTACGTTGGATGTAGGTTACTTACACTTCATCTAGTTCCAAGAGTGTTTTACAAGATTGTAAAGAAGGGTAAAACAATTGAGAATTCCTTCAACCTCATAAGGGGTACAGGTGTGCTCAAACATTTGCATGTTGGCATTGATTTTGAAAATATCACTGATCATGCATTTAGGATTTAGCTCCTTTTTAAATCATAATTATAACAGATATCACCCAACTGGTCCTGATCAAAAGGTTACATACCCTTGAATGTTTGGCCTTGTTACAGACACACAAGGTGACACACACAGGTTAAAATGGCTTTTTAAATTGCAATTAGTGTCTGTGTATAAATAGTCAATGAGTTTGTTAGCTCTCACGTGGATGCATTGAATAGGCTAGATACTGGGAAGCAGAAAAGAACTGTCGAAAGACCTGCGTAAAAATGTAATGGAACTTTATAAAGATAGAAAAGGATATAAAAATATATCCAAAGCCTTGAACATGCCAGTCAGTACTGTTCAATCACTTATTAAGAAGTGGTTAATTTGAGGATCTCTTGATACCAATCCAAGGTCGGGTAGACCAAGTTACATTTCAGCCACAACTGCCAGAAGAATTGTTTGGGATACAAAGAAAAACCAACAGGTAACCTCAGGAGAAATACAGGCTGCTCTGGGAAAAGACGGTGTGGTTGTTTCAAGGAGCACAATATGATGATACTTGAACAAAAATGAGCTGCATGTCAAGATGCCAGGAAGAAGACTTTACTGCGCCACTGCCACTTGCTTGGAAATGTAGCTGCTGTGGCCTCTCCTCAAGTGGCCTATTTTTAAGTTGCTATGTAAGAGTTACACTGGACTATCCAGACATCCATCCCTGGTCTTCATGCTTTCATCCATCCTCTGGCAATCACTAATGTCCGCCATATCTCCTTCTCTTACAGGAATGAATATCCCATATTTAATTTGAACCCCTCATCCCCTGCTGTTACCCGTTTTCCACCTGGTATGAATATCCCATATTTAATTTTAACCCCTCATTTCCTGCTGTTACCCCTGTTTTCTACCTGGTATGTCTGTATCATGCCTGTCTCCATACCCTGCTGCTATCAAAGGGTTACATTTGGTGCCTCTAGTCTAGCTTAATTGCATTTGTTAGCCAAGGTGTTAAACATCTGCCTCCTGTATGCAATCACCTTATCTGACCACTTGTGAGGAAGCCCTATATATTCCTAGACCTCACTTGGAAACAAGCTTGCTTGGAAATCTAGCTGCTGTGGCCTCTCCCCACGTGGCCTCCTTATAAGTGGCTATGTAAGAGTTACACTGGAGTTAAACAGGAGGGAATCGACATACCACGTACCACTGCAGAAAGCGGCTACAACACATAATCGGAACCAGAGCAACACATCTCCATCCAAGCAGTCCTCTCCTATTGTCCCACTTCCCCCTCAATCACCCACTAGATTGTAAGCTCGCAAGAGCAGGGCCCTCTTCTCCTTTTGTACCACTTTGTTATTGTGTGTGTTTTTCTATGTTCAATTGGTCTACTGACTGTAACAGCGCTGCGGAATCTGCCGGCGCTTTATAAATAAATATAATGCTTCTGGAATGCTATAATAGGAGTGACAAGACCAAAATAGAGCTTTATGGTCACAACCATAAGCGCTTTGTTTGGAGAGGGGTCAACAAGGCCTATAGCAAAAAGAATACCATCCCCATTGTGAAGCATGGTGGTGGCTCACTGATATTTTGGGGAGTGAGCTCTAAAGGCACAGGGAATCTTGTGAAAATTGATGGCAAGCATGTTATCAGAAAATACATGGCAGACAATGTGCATTCTTCCGCACAAAAGCTGCGCATGCTACGTTCTTGAACTTTCCAGCACGACAAGGACCCTAAGCAGAAGGCCAAGTTGACCTTCCAGTGGTTACAGAAGAAAAAGGTGAAAGTTCTGGAGTGGCCATCACAGTCTCCTGACCTTAATATCATTGAGCCACTCTGGGGAGATTTCAAATGTGTGATTCATGCAAGATGACCGAAGACTTTGAGTGGCCTGGAGGCATTTTGCCATGACGAATGGGCAGCTATACCACCTGCAAGACTTTGGGGCCTCATAGACAACTATTACAAAAGACTGCACGCTGTTACTGGTGCTAATGGGGGTAATACACAGTGTTAAGCACTAAGGGTATGCAGACTTCTGAACAGGGGTCATTTCATTGTTTTCTTTGTTGCTATGTTTTGTTTCATGATTGTGTTATAACCTACAGTTGAATATGAACCCCTGGCAGCCCTGGCACTTTAAATCCCATAAGAAATAAAAGAAATATGGTTTGCCTGCTCACTCATGTTTTCTTAAAAAACGGTACATATATTACCAATTCACAGAATTTAAACACACACAGGGCACTGTTGTTAGCATAGCAAGTCCCATAGTTGAATTACGAGTGATCCACGCAATATAGAAATAATTGATGTGTCTACTTTTTAGATGCGCTAATTAAAGAAACACTTGCAGAAATAAAAGACTTGAGATGTCACTCACAGGGCTAAGGGTAACAGTAATAAATTATGGATGGTAGATGGCCTTTGGACCATAGCTTCTCAATTTAAAGAAGACGTGAGGAGGTTAAATGCAGCAATCTCCACTAAAGTGAGTGCATTGTTAATGACTTGTAAAAATCTTTAAAAACTCATGCTATTTAAGGCAGACATAACAGTGTGTACTAAAAATGACATAGTCAGCCAATGATACGTTTCTCATTTCCATACACCTGCAAGGCATAATATCATGTATCTCCATAAATCACCTATTGTCACAATACTCATCAACTCTGTTCATGCACAGAGAATGCAAGGCATTGATACTTACTAAATTTACAATACTACCCTTTCTGATCCACGCTAACAGTGCCATTTCATTGCAGAATAATTACTACACATGCTATATTTTGCAGTAGCAATCTTCTACTTAGCATATAATTCATGTAGAACATATTCCATTCAATGTAGAACATGATCCTAATGTGTTCCTGTATGGATCAATTTGTTAATAATAGGTTCCTATGTCTCAAAGAATCTTACACTTGTTTTTCCTTTGTACTGAGAGTCTACTCATACAGGAGAATAGATACGGCTTTCGACCAGGGCCAGACTGGAGACGATGAGGCAGCCCTGGCGCTTTAAATTCAGAGGCCACCTATGATGTAGGTGAGGCCGACGGCTGTATATAAAAGGCTGTACAATATGGTTTTATACTCACACAGTGTGCAACCCGGCACATCAACTGGAGTGGCAGATGGAGTGTGTATGGAGCGATGTTGGCCAGCTGCCCACTAGTCATTTGCCCAGTGTGCCAGATGGTCCGTCCATGCCTGGTTTTGGCATTCCAATGTACCATGGAAGAGCGATGGAATGAATGCTCATGACCCCCGTACAGTATTTTTCAGGGATCTTTGTTGGGAAGATGTAGAGGAAGGTTCTGTCTCATATCAATGCAGTACCAGATCAATAGAACTGTCTGGCAGTCTGAGATGCATTTCATAACTTTAACTGAACTTGTTACATCGTTCTCAGTGTAGACCCTTCATAATACATAGTTTCATGCTCCTGTCATAAAAAATGAGACATCAGTACTTTGGTGAAACTTATATATCATGAAAGCCAATTTGAGAACACATGTATAGGTAATCTAAAAGAGTTTGCCTTCTATCTCAGTGCAAATAAGCAGAGGGGGGCAAGTTCGGCAAGAGGCCTAGTAATAAGCTGAATGAGTATGCCAATTCTCCTTTCACAAAATGTAAAGGACTGTTGAATAATTCTATTTTTACAGTTTTCTTAAACCTCCGAGCTTAAATGATGTTTGACATTCATATCATCACAAATACCAAATTGTATTGTTGTAAAAAATACATTGTATATTTTTGGCAGAGAAGCTGCTTACAGCTTATTTGTTTAAAAATAAGAAAATCAAATATATGAATAAAAGCATTGAGTGTTGAAATAATATAGATGCCTGCTTGAAGTATATTAGGATGACCATGTTTACCAGTGGGGAAAACCTAAAATATACACAAGGATTTCAGTGACCACATAGGCCATTTTGTCAGGACACATATGTAATTCACATGTTGCTGACCAGTGCATGTAATAGTGCTGTCCTGCAGTGTGTGGTATTACATTGGTAGGAGTGCATATTATAATTGTTTGCTTTCTGACGTACTGCAATGTAATTGAATCCTGGGAATATCATTGATGTGCTCAACCTATAATGTGTTGATAGAATATCCTATGAACTGGTCAGTGTTTTATGATGTTGGCAATTCTTTGGGGCGATAGGGTCGTTGAGGTAAAAACTGATCTGTATTTGGTTCACTCTTGTGTCTATAATAATTTTTTCTTAATTAATCTGTGTATTTTGTATGCTATCATAATCCTGATGACGCGCCCCTAGTTTGTATTTTTTCTGATGTGCATATTTGGAGGTTATGACCAAACCTTAGGGTTGAAAGCCCCTTCTGCCACACAAGTGCCTCATTAATGGTGCCCAGAGAAGGCTTTAAATTGCATGAGAGTCTCTTTGGGTAAAAATGTAGTGCAGTCCCACTGATTCAGCTCCTTGGTAAAATCAAATAGGACTTACCAAACTTTGGGTACTTAAACGTAGTGCTGGCTAAGCAATATATGGCCACATAGTGTGACGGAATACCCAATATTGACACCTTAGATGCTGGGCAGGTGTTCCATTCACGCTTTGTTTTGTGCATTCTCTAGGATTGGGTAGCAGGTTTAGAGGGGTAGGCCCTGGGTTTTTGGGGGGTGGTGAAGGGCTGGAAAGCTGCATCCTACTTATACCCCAGGGTTTTTGGGCCTTCCTTCTCTTTCACTTCGAATAGTAAAACTGTTTAAAAACACTCAAACATCATTTTATTTTTTATGTGTTTTTATTACAGGTACGTCACTGGCGGGAAAGGGGGCATTCTGGTGTGTAAGCAGGTTGTCTTGGGGTAGCTAGCCCAGGTACACCACCCCCCTCATATGTTGGTTAAGTTAACAGTTTACAAGCTATATTTGGCCAGTGTCATTACTGTGAGCTTCAAACTGACCTCTTTAGAATGGGGGGCCCTTAATCCCAGGAGCTGCAGGGACACACATTGCACTCCTGCTTAGTTGGTTGAAGCTCTCACCATTTGGCCCCAAGAAGTTTTATCATTCTTTCTCCACTCGATATCCAGGTAGCGTTCAGAGAATGTACTTTCCAAACAAGTGCCTTTATTATTATTTTATTAATGATGTCTGTCAAAATTATGCTTTACACATCATACTGTCCCATAATGTACCCTCATCCCTTACATTGTGCATTGCAGCTGTGTGCGCAGTTACAAAGTGTGTGCCTGGTAGATGTTTTTGCTTTTTCCTACAGATGCCTACATGGGGCCTAAGCTTTGCTACAGAATAAATCATGTAAGTGGAATTTAGTAATAAAATGGGTTAAATGTATATTTCCTGTATGTGTACCCATTAAAGTATGCGCACATTTAATATGTAACGAATGGCGATATAACAATGTATAACTTTTGTGACATACCCTTCTCCCCTTTTTTCTTTATGTACCCCAGCAAGTTTACAAGTTTAAAACTAATAATAAAAAAGATATTAACAGAGTATGCACACAGGTCTACTTTCTGTACATATTTGCGCTATGGATACCTGCTATTTCCCATAGGAGAACACGAATATATATTCTTAATATTGGACAACAGATATCTTGTCAGGTGTGGAAGACTACAGATGGCCTTTTTTAGCTTTAACCTGTATGAGGAACACAGGTTGAGATATCGCAAGAGCACTATTTTCATGATTATTTTCATGTGATTTTGGTACAAGTGCGTAGTGAAGTGTCCATGTAGTATGGATACATATAAGCAAAAGAAATACATTGTTTCTAGAAAGGTAGGAGTGGCACACACAGTGTTGTCTAGCTGTTGCTGGTGTGATCGGAGTGTGATGGGGTAGTATATTATATATACTGTATCCCTATAACACACCACACTTTGAACAATACTGATACTATTGTGGTTTGTCCAGCCACAATCCTCCCTCTAGATTGTAAGCTTGTTTGAACTGGGCCCTCCTTACCATTTGTTTCTGTAAGTGGAATTGTTATGTTATATACCACTTGTTATGTCATGTTTACCCATGCACCCAGGAATACGCTGCCTCAAATTAATAAATGTAACTAAACATTAAAAATCAACAGGATAATATTTTCCTTACTCCTCTATATATTGTCTGAGAGTTAAATTATTTATTAATTGACTTATAAAGGGTTCAATACGTGCCCATTATTGTGTGTAATTTATTTCATTCTAAACTGGACACTCATTGATTACTCTTAGTTCCTACTGATGCCAAAGATTGTAGCATATGAAAAATATGGGGGAAAAAAACAAGTATAATTTTATCAACACCCTTATAATTTAAATGTTCTTCTAGTTCATGTCATGCCTTGATATGTGGTAAGTCATGGTTTATAACAATGGTGAATATTGTATGTTTGTAGCTGGCAAAGCAGACAATTGTCTTAATTGGAATACCATTCAACTAAAAACTCTTTGCAGATTCAGATGGCTGATCAAGTGCCAGTTTATAGTAAAAATGATGCCTCTGTCTTTGGTGTTAAAATATGCAAATTGGAGTTTTTTTCTTTGCTGAGACACTTTAAGGTATTGGTTATTACCAGGAACAGGAGAGATCAAGATCAGGTGGGGCTCTATTATACATATATGTCAAGAAAAGGTTGGAACAAAAATAAAATAAAGCAAATCATGACATACCAAAGGTCAAGGTGTCTTGATAAAGGCTGCTATGGGTTAGCCAAAACATTGATCACCACTTTTTGTATGTCACAATAAATTAATACTTTATTTGTGCATGAGACCAGAGTGTACCTGTTTATTTGGGTAAACCTCATTTGCTATTTTACACACTGGTTAAACTTCACAGAATGTTCCCTCAAGTGCCTAATGTATGCTGGAGATCTGGGGAAGAACCAGGCTCCTTTTTACGTATATGGTGGGCTTGTACGCAAATCTCTCCATACTGGTTAGAAGTAGTCCATGTAACCAACGAGCTCACTGGCTCGGATCTCTCATCTGATCCTCCAGTTACACTCCTACAACGTACTAAAATGCCACTGGCAAAATACAAAAAAAGACTGACCATACATATTTTACACACCAATACTTGGTTTTATTGGATAGAATATATGACCCCAGAATGGATCCAGGCTCTTGTTTCTAAATCATCGGCCTGACATGCTTGGAATGTTATCCCTTTCTTTTCTTCTGATTATTTATTCCCACTCCCTGCTTCTATATACACTACTTAATCATGACACATAGACCTCTGAAAAACATAACACAACTTGGGACAGAGCTGGTGAATGAATACTGGAAAACATTGTGTCACATCAATGTTATCAGGGGAGGGCTGGCAGCCTAAGGCCTGGGGGGCAAGTTTAGTCAAGTGGCCCGTTGTGCCACCAAATCAACCCACCATCCATGCCCATCTTTTCCTGATTTTCTAATGCATATTGATGTCATGTGATGGGATTGGGAGTAATCAGTACACTTAAAAAAAAGTAATCATACACGGGACGACTGAAGCCACAATTTATCCAAAATGCCCCCTTTGCCCGATTGTTAATCAGCCCCTGACCAGGAAGATCTTCAGTACGTCATATCACATTGACCACAAAAAGACTAAAAATGTATTATTTAAATACTAGATATGCTGTCTCTTTCATTTCTACATGATGCCTGTATATTTATATATATATATATATATATATATATATATATATAATTATTGTGGATGAGGTCAGGAATAAAAAATGAAATGTAGCTATATCATTTAGGTGATAAATGAGATGGGATATATAACTGGACAGGAGAAGCAGCCTGTAATGTTCTGTAGGTGCCTCAAAGGAGAAGACATGTGAGAATAGATACATTAAAGTAAACTATAAAAATGAAGAAAAGGCGTCCTGAGGTGCACAGTGACAGACTGGGTCTCTAAAGCAAGTGACAACACTGCGATGCAAAAAACCATTCTAAAAAAGAAATGGCCATTTACTGAATGGTAGTACTGGTGGCCCTGTTAAAATCTCCATCCAGCAGGAAGACTTGCAGTAACCTTCCACAGGCTGTAGCCCAGGCTATGAATAATCGCAGGATATGAAGAGAAAGGAAATCTATTCGGAGATGCTGTCTGATTGCCATCGCAAGGCTAGGGAAAGGGCTGCGCAGGTCTTTTTTCTTAGAAATTGGGTGGAGGAATCAATGCTGTGAACGTCTAAGTGGAAAGGGTTAATCCCCTGCCTTTGCCCTGGAATGATTTCTTAAACAGTAACAGCTTCTCCATGCTATGGGGGAGCAGCTGGTTTGGGGGGAAGGGAGCTGGGTACACACATACACCAGGAAGACGGATATACAGTTCCAGGGGACACAACCTTTCAGGAGCAAACACACTGCTCTGACACTGCGAGGCTGTCACAGACACACAGTAACACAGGCAGTGCATGTATTGTCAATGAGACACACACACAGAGGCAGTGCATACATTGTCACAGAGACACACACACAGAAGTAGTGCAGACATTGTCAATGAGACACTTATAGGGAGGTAGTGCATAAATTGTAACAGAGTCACACACATAGAGACAGTGCATACATTGTCACAGAGACACACATAGAGGCAGTGCAAACATTGTTACAGAGACACACAGAGAGGCAGTGCATACATTATCAGTGAGACACACAGAGAGGCAGTGCATACATTGTCACAGAGACACATAGAGAGAGGCAGTGCAAACATTGTCACAGAGGCACATAGAGAGAGGCAGTGTATACATTGTCAGTGAGACACACAGAGAGAGGCAGTGCATACATTGTCAGTGAGACACACAGAGAGAGGCACTGCATACATTGTCAGTGAGACACACAGAGAGAGGCACTGCATACATTGTCAGTGAGACACACAGAGAGGCAGTGCAAACATTGTCACAGAGGCACATAGAGAGAGGCAGTGTATACATTGTCAGTGAGACACACAGAGAGGCAGTGCATACATTGTCAGTGAGACACACAGAGAGGCAGTGCATACATTGTCAGTGAGACACACAGAGAGGCAGTGCATACATTGTCACAGAGGCACATAGAGAGAGGCAGTGCAAACATTGTCACAGAGGCACATAGAGAGAGGCAGTGTATACATTGTCAGTGAGACACACAGAGAGGCAGTGCATACATTGTCAGTGAGACACACAGAGAGAGGCAGTGCATACATTGTCAGTGAGACACACAGAGAGAGGCAGTGCATACATTGTCAGTGAGACACACAGAGAGAGGCAGTGCATACATTGTCAATGAGACACATAGAGAGAGGCAGTGCATACATTGTCAGTGAGACGCACTCTGGCTCTGGCAGTCACATAGAGGCACTAAGGCTGTCACTGACAGACACTGACACACACTGACACACACGGCGGCGAGTGAGACGCACACAGGCGCTGACAGAGCTCTCCGCTCCCCTCGCTGGCCACATCTCACTCTCTGTTTTGTGCCCTTGGAGCCCACAGCCTCCCGGCTGTGTGTCTGCGGCGGGTGCTGAGCGGGACTCTGCGGTAAGGTGCGGGCTTCCCGCGTCTGTCTCTGCGGTGCTGCCTCTGCTGCAAGCGATCTCTCTGCGGAGTGTGAGCACACTGGCCCTGCCTGCAGGTGAGCACATACACAGTGCATGTATGTACATTCTCCCCTCCTCTCCATGCATGTCCATGTTACTGCTCTGTCTACATCCTGTATTATAAAGCACCTACATGGAGCTTCATCTGTGTACTTATTCACGTGTTACATTAGGACCACATTGTGTTTGTATGCAAGTGATACATACGTATTTTTTCATCTTATAAATGTGTGTATGTATATATGTGTGTGTGTGTTTTATATACACACACACACACATATATCTACACACAAACACACACTCACACATATATACATGTTATATATATATATATGCTATGTGTGTGTGTGAGTGTGTGAATGTATGCGTCAATATATACTGACATATATTAAATGTCTGCAAACATATTTCACCATTCCATTTACATGTAGTCTACACACACCCACTTCTGCATACATTCCTGTTTTAAGGCTGTTATTTAAATACATGTGTATGCATGTATGTAAATCCGGGAGAGTGGAGGCTGTGCAGAGGCACAGTGTGCTGATTGATTAGCTGTATACACCTCCAGTGTGTGTAAAGTTGCTAGTGTGTGTGTTTTTTTTTCTTTACTGCCAGAGTAAGCGTGTTGTTGAGTGTGTGAATGTGACGGTAAGTCGGTGGGTTTGGGGCACACTTGCGTGGGGCAGAGTCTGGGTGTGGATCTGCTTTTTTTCTGGTGTGTGCCTCAATTAGCTGTTAATATGTGTAGGTGTGTCTGTGTAAAATAATGCACCAGATGGAAAACACTAGGAATTTCTTCTGCATTGCTATTTATGTAGCTAATTCTGAGTAGGCAACCTTTGGCAATCAAGTTGTTGATGGACTGCTACTTTTTTAAATCATTCTGCCATTTAGATGCTGGTAAAGATGATAGGGATTATGGTCCTTAAACCTATATTGTAACTAAACCATATATTGTGTGTTTATTCTAATATATTATTTATATATATGCTTCTTATATGTTCTATACCTCAGATGTGGGATTTATTGTATATTTTTGTACAGTGTTTGTATTTCTACCACCAATGCATATTTATTGTGTTTGTCACTTCCTGCATAAATTGGCATGTTGTATGCACTCATGTGCATATGTTTTTGTATCACTGGTATTAGTCCTAATATAACATATGCAGTGTATTGCAATAAGATGTGTTTCTGTTGTATGTGTTTGTATTTGCATGTACAATGTACACTATATTGGGTTGTCTTATAAGCCCAGATCTGTAAATCAGAATTCTAAAGGACAGCTGTTTAGTTCAAGGTCTTGTATTCAGAAACTGAGCTACTGGAACAAAAGATACAATTATTTTTTTGTTTTATGTGCATGAAACTTTACAAGCAAAATAGAAGAATGGGTCAGTGTTAAAAAAATTAAATGGGTTCATTAGCTTTGCGAATATTAAACTTAAGAACCAGTAACTCAAACAGGAAATTAGGAATAAAAGGAGATTGGATCTCTAACACATACAACATACATGCTAGTTGTTTTTATGTAAACTGTGCATTTATCAGTCAGTTAATATTATTAGTGCTTCTCAAATATGGAGAAGCACTAATATACCTGTATTCAGCCGTAGGGTCAATTTATACCCATCTTACTCCACTATAGTATGTTCTTGCCTGAAAGAATTATATATATATATATATATATATATATATATATATATATATCCTTTTACCTTTTTATAGCCCTTTGCACTGAAAAAATTATAATGACCAACTAAAAATAATCCATGAGATAATATTTCTGTAATTTTTATGTTTTGTTTTCACCAAAAAGCAGCCTATACCAGGTATTGTTTTTACAGATGATGTTATGTAAGGAAGTTTTACTTTACTGAGAGGGTGGTAGATAAATGAGACAGCATTCCATCAGAAGTGGTAGAGGCTAATACAGTAAGTGATTTAAAACATGCATGGGGCAGGCATAAAACTATCCTTAATCTTAGACCAACCAAGGACCGATTAAGGTCTGAGTCTTTACATCAGGAGAAATAGGCAGATAAGACAGGATGAGCAGTCTTATCTGCTGCTAAATTCTATGTTTCCAAGAAACAACATAAAATTTGCTAATTCAGTTCACTATTCAAAAGTTTTGAAGAACTTATTTTTGTAATGTGAAGTGGCATAAAATCACCGATTCACATTGTCCTTACTGATTTTATGTATATTGTTATGGATCATTCATCACGCTACGTGGCCTGTGTTCCAAGCCATGTTCAATATCTAAAATCAGAAAGTATTATTTTCTTTCTTTTTACCAGAACATTGCTGATCCTAAGTAGAAGATTTAGCACAGTCCTTCCGGCATTTATTAAAGATGTGCATAGAAATGCTTCTCACCTTTTTTAAGGAAAAACAAGGGTTACTTGTAGAGTAGATACGTCATAAAACATCAGAATATAGAATAACAAACTCTAAACATGCTACAGATTTATTAATGCAGATCCATAGGTCTTGTCATCTGAAAGCACCTGAATAAATAACAAGAATGTATGTTCTCTCTAGTCTACCCGGTGTTCTATTTGTTGTAATACAAGAAACCATCCGGTCATTAGCCTTAACTGAATGTCCCGGGTTGACTATACACTCTATATTTAACCCCCCCCCCCTTGTTTTTAATATTACCCCTTCTGCCAGAAGGATATTCTGTATAGATATTAGGTTTGCTTATATATGGCTAGTTACATGTGATATATGGCCAGTTACATGTGATATATGGCCAGTGCTTTGTGATATGACATTTGGTAGTCTGATTTACCTACACCTGCCCAAATCAGATCATTTGGAGATTTTTCTGCCAATTCTCTTGAAAGGGAAATCCTACCAAAAACTTTCTTCTTAGTATCATAATAAAAATGACTTTTCCAAAATATTGTGCCATTTTCTTTGATGTTTTTTTAACAGCTGCATATTAGTCATTTGCATATGTTTCAGCGCTGTTATTGTAGCCCAATCTACAAATATTTTAATTTGAGCATTAAATAGTGTGCTGTAGACAGTCATCTAGTTTAGCGTTGAAGAAAACCTGGTTTCCTTTCATTTTATCACTTTAGTTTACGACACCTTGACAGTGTTTGTCATAGCCAACTAAAATGATGTTTGTCACTTTCATTCATTGTTTTCCTAATGGAGATCTGGTTTGTGTCTGTGTTTTATTTTATTGATGGATGAGTAGTGATTGCCTGTTATGGATAATGACAGAATTGTATTTACTAATATTTTAATGTATTTAGGGAATTTCAAAAGGCAACATAGCCATGGTGAGGGCACAGACAGTGATTTTTATTTTTGTTTAAATACATATTGCTTTAGAATGAAACTTATACAGTATCAAAGTTCAACAAGTCATAAAATGGCATATACCTGCACTGTATATTTGTGACACTGCCATACTCAATCTGCACAGTTAATTGTCCTGTACAATGGGTATTAAAGTACTTGTGAGTACTTTAATATGCGTTGTTCGACAAAAAATAAAAAAAAATACTCACCTGGCCTGGAAGTTGCAGCCCTGTTGCTGCAGCTGCCCTCTTCTTCATGCCACTAAGTGGCTGCTCACAACATTTACTGAGGCAGAGCTGGAGCTAACTGGAGGTGAGTAGATGAAATGCAGGGAGATATACTCAGCCAAACACATCTCCTGCACTCATGGGAATGGGGGGGTCAATATGTATATATAATACAATAAGTTAAAGGGACCAGCCGCTATCATATGCATTAAAGTGAATATGATGGCTAGAGTTTCCCTTTCTACTTCACAAGCAGATAATTAAGTTATCAATTCAATTCTAAAAGAGCTTTACATAAAGGTATTGATAAGAATATTTATATAATGCATTCCTGGGAAGTTTCTGGCTCCGGCTACCCAGAGCCTCCCCTTGGGGAATGTGGGAAGGAGCTCCTGCTGACGTCGCAGGTCACACGCTATTGTTAGAAGGGAAGTGGGCAGGGAATGGAGCGTGACGCAATTCTGCTCCCGCGACCCGGAGTTTCCCTGGGGAAGCAGCGCTTGACCCGGAGTCTCCAGGGGAACCCCAGAGAGTTCCCAGGTATGGTATATAGGACATAACAAGTAGTGCATCACTAAACAGTTTGGACTGGAGGTGTTGAGAGACCTGCTGAAACAAGATTACAATCTAGAAGATTCACACAATGTGTTTCCTCTTAGTAAGTGGGAACTGCTTTGGGATGGGGATTGGAATGGAATTTGGTCTGCTTTGAGGGCACATGCAGGTGAGATTCATCTCACTGAATTCATTATTTTTTTGTTTTATGTGCATGAAACTTTACAAGCAAAATAGAAGAATGGGTCAGTGTTAAAAAAATTAAATGGGTTCATTAGCTTTGAGAATATTAAACTTAAGAACCAGTAACTCAAACAGGAAATAAGAAATAAAAAGAGATTGGATCTCCACCACATACAACAGACATGCTAGTTGTTTTTATGTAAACTGTGCATTTATCAATCAGTTAATATTATTAGTGCTTCTCAAATATGGAGAAGCACTAATATACCTGTATTCAGCCGTAGGGTCAATTTATACCCATCTTACTCCACTATAGTATGTTCTTGCCTGAAAGAATCCCATATATATATATATATATATATATATATATATATATATATATATATATGAATATAACATGAATGACCAACAGGGACACTTATTCGGCAAAAAGGGCTGAGCTGGCCCTGTATAATGCATAGTTAAGTTGGCAAGAGTTGTTAACTTCATTGATTCTTACAGGGGACACCCACCAGGCTGACCTTTCGCAAAATATAATGGTACATGTTGGTTGATGCGGCAACTGCCTGCCATAGTAAATAAAGACCATTGTTATAAACCATTACTTTGCGTCTCCTTATCAAAGTATTACAGAGATTGCTAGAATTGGGACCACTCCACTACTGACTATTTACACTGGTAAAACCATCTCCTTTTGGTTAGCACTTAGCAGCACAGAACGACAAGAGTTGTACTGAAGGCCGCTAGGGAGGTAAGAATTTCTATCCTAACCTCAGGTATCATATTAACTATAATTCTGAGCAAAATAGCCATTTTATACAAATGGTAATATCTGTAAAGCAGTATGAGGCTGTATCTTCCAGATGTGTGTCAATGTTAATTCTAGTCATTGCTGGCACATTGAATTTTTTGCGTTTCTGTATTCGCAGCGCCCACATGGATGTGAAGGAAGCAGAGGATTTGGGCAGTGCCCAGCCAATCACCATCCAGGCCTTTGCTAGTGGTTCTACCCTCCACGGCGTTGCCCACATCTTCTCATACGAGCGCTTCTCATGCCGACGGCTAATCTGGATACTGTGTTTCCTTGGATCTTTGTCTCTTCTGCTGTTTGTGTGCACCGAGAGGATCGTCTATTACTTTGATTACCCACATGTCACTAAACTGGATGAGATTTCAGCTCCCAAGATGACCTTTCCAGCTGTGACCTTCTGTAACCTCAATGAGTTCCGCTTCAGCCGTGTGACAAAAAATGACCTGTACCATGCCGGGGAGCTTCTGAGTCTGCTAAATAATCGGTGAGATTGGTCTCATAAATATTATCATCTTCTCCTAAATGGAGGAGTCAGTCACCTGTCACTTACCATTCCAATGCACGTGCACACATCTACTAACTTAGATTACTGGATATGTGTTTTGTTCTGTCCTATTTATTAGTAGGAAAAATATACCTGTACAGATTTTTGGGGCATGCGAGGTCTGACTAGAAGTGGAGGTACTATTGCCTTCTGGGCTCTTCTGATTTAAACATTTGGGATTCTAACCAGAGGTTTTGCACCACCATTGTTGGATCTTTACTGAATACCATGTACAGATTTCTTATTTTCCATTGCACCAGTGGGTGTATAAAGTATAAAGTAATTATTCAGAAAGTCTATGTTCAGTATGCACGCAGACATAATTAGAGGTCATTGCCCCATAGATTGTTAGATGCAAGTAGTTTCAGTTTATCAAAACTGGGACCTAGGTAGGGTGACCACATGTCCTTCATTGCCAGAAACACTACTTGGAATCGGTGAGACTGTTTCATGTGCCAATAAATTGTATTTCAGGACAATGTTATTAATAAAATGAGAACTGGTAACCCATACTGGCTTGTGTCGCACATGCATGCACTTCACTCGAAAAGGACTATCACACATATAGTGCCAAGTCTTCCCTCACTTTTATGTATGTAGGTGGGGAAGAATGTGCATATGCCTGAATGTATGTGATCCAAAAATAAAGTCAGAGTTTCTGTATAGAAACCTTGACTATTGATTTTTTGTTATTTCCATTGTATTCTATTTTAGATGAATAAACAGCCAATTAAGCAAAGGAGATTTTATTAAATATATGACTGGCGGTTATTAAAAGAAAGCAGAGAATAGGCAGATTCAGTCAATGCCATTCCTTCACCTACAAATCATAACAGGTTTTGCCAACTGCTTGGTTGTAATTGGAACAGAAAAAAAACAGGAAATTATTTGTCAGAAAATGTATCTATAATACATCACCTAATACATTAAAGTGTTCTTTTGTTGTGCCAGTAGCATTAATATGAGTAATTAAGAAGTCTGTGATTAGCATCACAGACACAACAATGTAATTGTACGTTTGTTTAAAAGCACACATTCTAAACAATTACATGTCAGCAATTGCAAACCTACAGTGCATGAGCAAAACATTGTGGGAAGCCAACATTCTGAGTGCTATTTTGTGTCCTCCCATCCAATTTCACTGCAAAGGGTCCCCCTTCTTCACAGCTTGAGTGGTCAGTAAAAGTTCAGGGAGTATATCATTACTGCAGGCTTGGAATCCCAATGCCACCCATGAACAATAAGCTAATGTGCTCCTAGAGGTCCTGCATTAAAAGGATATCTCCTAGACTTGTACACAAATTATTCTGACATTTTTTTAGCTTTATTTTCGGTCAGCTAAATTTTGTTATCTGCCCTTTCAGTTCAGATGAAGTTCTGGAGCTTTTCCCATTCAGAAATTAAATTCCTTGTCACTCATCCTCACACACTTATTCACTCGCTCACACACTCTCTGCCAATGTCTCCCTACCTTATCTGTGTCTCCACTTCTCTCTCTGCTTCTCCTTCTGCACTTCTATTTTTCTGCATATTTATCTGTATAATTCTGGCCTGGGTAGTATTTCAGCGACAGGGCTGAGCTTTGGCAGACACCATGGGGGCAATGTCGACCCCATTCCTCCAATTGGGAGAGAGGATGTGCGCTGAGGCTCCACCGTATTGCAGAACTACTACAACAGGCCAGGATAACGCTGTGCAGAGCGAGGACAGGCAGACCGCTGGACAAGACATAAGAAAGAGGAAGCAGAAAACAAGCAGCAGAGCTAAGTAGATGGTACAGATAAGCGGAGATGGAGAAGCGTGTAATCGAGTGAATGAGAGATTGTGTGAGAGAGAGCGTATGAGTGGAAAAAAATGGAAACAAAAATTTGGAGCACTCTGCTTCCTTCTAGATATAATTATTCATTTTTAACAATTATACTTAAGATGGCCCCTAAAAACCAAAGGTGTACATGATGGCCACACAGACTTATCCTTGACTGAGCAACATGGATCTGATTTGGATTTGGTGTGTTTCTATTTCTTAATTATCTGCTTGGATTCATGTGACCTAATCAGTCTTGGATAGGTACTTAGATATAAGATTTTTTAGAAGACCCCATTATATCTCACCATAAGACTCTTTTCCCGTTTTTATTTTTTTACTTGCAATGCTGACTTGTTCAAGACCTACAGCTGTACGTGTCAGAATTCCCAAGATGCTTTGATGTCATTTGTTTCATTGATTTTTGCCTTTGGTTCTTTTATCCCTCATCCTTCGTCATCTTCCATTCTCATATCTCGTTCCGGTTTCTGTGATGTCCTGTCTCTGGCCTTTAATATACCATAAATGAACAGCCTTATTTTTGTGGTAAGAGGCTTCACGGTATGCACAATTTAGACCTCTCTTAATCTACTAACTTAAACATAATTCTTGGTTGAACCCCTGATGAGCTTTCATTAATGTTTTTTCTTTGTGGAGGTCAAAAAAATATTGATTCATTTCATGACAGTATTATGTGATGTAATGTGTCACATAACTATCTGGCACTGAGTGGGCTACCCAAGCTAACCACAGACATACTATGAAGCATGGACTAGAACAAAACCACATTTGCTTATCAAAATAATTGATGCACAAAGTGCTTGCCAATTACGTATTTTGTAGCAATCTTTTCACTTAGTTCCGTAACGAACATAGTATCAAATTGCCACCATTTTTCAACTGACAAAATGTGAAGTGTAATTAATAGGACCTTCTCCCTCATTATTCTATATCTACCTCTCTCCATCTCATTTTCTTTAGTATGCTTGGTCAGAGTTACCCAACCAGTCTAAAAAGTCCTGTCGCTTTGTAATTAATATGCTATTTATTCTACTTACACAATTAATTCTGAGACCTGTATACCACACGTACCTAATGTGCACGAAGGGGACCCTAAAAGATTAATGTTTTGCTTTGTGCTGAAAAGGCTGCATTTCTTAATGTGACTAAATCTCCCATGGAAAGAATGATATGGGTTAGAGCTCAATTAAAGGGAACCTTACTATAGAAGACACCCTTAGTATAGAAGAATGCATATTAAAGTACTCTGTAAGTAACCCTAAACCTCCGTGAGTGCTTTAATATGCATTCTTCCAAAATGAAAAAAAGAAAGAAAGAAAGAAAGCACTTACCAGATACGGAATTTGCAACCATTCTTCAAAATCTTCTTTCTTCCTCCGTGATCCAAAACTGTTTGCCACTTATTGGCCGCTTAAGCTGTCAATCAGCAGCAGGATGATACTTTCACACCACATGAAAATGTAAAGGGACCACGTATGTGTGATATGTATTGAAATGCATATGATGTCTGGCGTGTCCCTTTAATGTTTGTATTAGTTCTATAAGCAGGACTCAAAATGACAAAACGTCTCTAGATCTTGGCAGCCTAGTTAAAAGTACTAAATTCCAACCATAATTCATACAGCTATAATTAAATACATTAGTAATATAACCTCCATCAGCATGAAAGTGTGGAAGCCCCAGCACTAAATCAGTCCCTGTTTCTTGCTGTGGGCAGTCAATATCCCCAAGAAATAATAATACAAAGCTATCTACTTCTTAATCCCAGGGGCCATCATAAAAATGTCCTGGGGAGAGACCCAAACAAATGGAATGTGTGTGAACAGCATAATGTAATCCCATCGCTGGAATATTACCATATGGGCCGAATGGCTCTTATCTGCCGCTGCTTTCTATGTTTCTATGTTTCTGTATGTAATTATTGTTTCCTTTCTGAAAGCTCACGAATGGATTGTCCTTCTATTTCTCTTTAGCTATGAGCTCCCTGATTCTCAGTTGGCAGATGAGAAAGTTATGGAAATCCTGCATGAGAAGGCTAACTTCCGCAACTTTAAGCCAAAGCCCTTTAATATGCGGGAGTTCTATGACCGAGCTGGACATGACATCCGTGACATGCTTCTAAACTGCAAGTTCCGAGGAGAAGAATGCAGTGCTGATGACTTCACTCCGGTGAGTGAGCGAGCTGTCTAAATTACTGGTATTTCAACTCCACATATGATCTGGAACCAGGAGCTATTCAGCTATCCTTTTGAAGAGTGCTCTATGGCTAGCGATTTATAGTATGCATTTTGTGTTGGTATTGATATGTAATCAGAATATGGTGGAACACAACTTGACGATGGAACTATAGTTTGTGCCTTGAGATATTTCGATGTTTTAGTGTTTCATGTGGAACAAGGTGGTGTAGAGTCTTTACTCACTAGAAACCATTCCTCCACTGACCTCTTAAGTACCATGGACAGCGGTTCATTCCAGGTCTTGGAAGACTATATTTTACCATAAAATGCACTATTTACATAGCTATGGTAGGGCTCTTCAGAACATATTTAGGACATCTTTGTTCCTTAAGTGATTTAAGGAAGTTTACATTAGGTGCTACCTTATGATATCTCTTCCTGATATAAGTCTACAGATCCTTACCTAATTACAACACTGCAACTGCTAGGTATTGTTTTCAGTGTCAAAATGCTAGGTTTATTGAAAGAGATTCTAGAATAGTATAGACTGTGTGAAAAACAAATATATATATATATATATATATATATATATATATAAGAACGTCTTAGAGAAACATGCTCTTTTATATGTACTACCTTATCTGACAACACCTTTCCTTCTACATTATAGGGAGGGAATGGGCAAGAAAAGTCAGTACAAATCCTGTGTAATATCATTGTTGGAAATATTTGAACCTTACAATATTCCTTTGTGAGTATGTTTCTGAGGTATAAGGGAGATCATTATAGAGGACAGAGAGGAGATGTGATAGAAACATTTAAGTACATACAGGGATTTAACAAAGTACAAGAGGTATACTTCAAAGGAGTAGAATCAAAAACTACAGGGTCAGATGGGTCCGGACAAGTGGAACATCTTCCCAGCAGAAGTGGTAGAAGTTAACAGAGTAAGGGGATTGAAACATGTATGACACAGACATATGGCCAACCCGAATTTAAGATGAAACCAAGGACTGATCAAGATTTGAGTCTTTACATTAGGAAACGTTGAATTGTTCCTATCTACCGTCAGATTCGGTGTTCCTGTTTTTAGATGTGTGGATAAAATGTGGAGAAAACTAGGTCGTGAGTAGTTGACAAGGTGATACATAGATTTTGACACATATTGGTATCTGTATATTAGATGTATTTGGACAATAGGTTTGTTTAGTTTAGAATGTAATAACATAGAGCAGGAAGGATATAAATGTAACAATAAGAAAATGGTATAAAAAGGGGTCGATTAACAGGGGATATAGCTTTCACTTACATGTAATGCCTCATGCTTTGCTAAGCTATTTATTTTGCATTTCTTTGACTTACATAATATTAATCATTTTTTTCTGCATTCCCATGGAAACTAAAATGACTACATAAACTCTGTATTGATTATCTACAGATATACTGCTTTTATTATACAGCAGTGCCAGTTTAAAGCTACAGCCTGGAACATTGTGCATGACATGTTCCCCAAGAGATGGCCATCTAAGCCCTGCGTAGCAAACAATAGAGGGGTATTCAACCATGCAGAGTACAGGGTTTTCCATGAATGCTGGCAGGGCACAAAATGGAGAAACATACTCAAAGCACAATATATTGAGACATATATTTTTTCAAGATCTCAGGGGTCCCTTATTTATCTGATGAAACGTTTTATATTGTAAGGCTTTCTTGCTTGCATGTGATTATTCTGTGTGTTAGATGTATATGTTTTGCCAGATGTATATATATATAGAATATTTACCAATAGGCTTACTTGGTGAAGACATTTTGCTTTAATCCGATTTGAGGAGCCAAATTTGCTAATGAATTACATGTAATAGAAATGTTGCATTGACTTTTTGTCTAAAGAACTATATGTGCCCTTTACCCAAAGTCACAGGTGAACCACAGAAGGCTGGTTCTTATGAAGTAAAAAAGCCACATAATTACCAATGACTTTTTACTTTAAGAATCCACCTGCCGCTCATGAGTCAAGTACAAATAGCTGTGGACATGCCCTCTGTTCTGTATTCCCAACTAATGTTAACTCTCCTAGCAACACATTTTAGCAGTCGCGGTAATATGAAAAATGTGTATTTCTGTAGTCTTTCCTTAGATACGCAAGTCATTTATGGGGGAGAATAGTTTGATTTCACTGCAGATTATCATACCTATGAACTTGCGCTTGACACAAGTCTCCGCATTGTTATTCCAATCTCAAGGTGAACGGGGAGGTTTTCAGGGTCATGCAGTCTATAACAGACTCCTGCATATTCTACACATTTTTGATAATACTCGAGTCGCTCAATGAAGGCTTTCCTTAATATGTCACAGTTAAAATCTCTTCTTTAATGAAAGTCGCTTAACAAAAAGGTATCATTTTTTAACAAGGCTGGGTTTTCATTAGAATCATTTGGTTACCACAATTGGTAATTTGCTGCATATAATCTTCTTTTTTAAAAGGATCAAAAGTATCTCAGTATCACTCAATTTAGGAAATCCCCACAGATGTAAATTAGAAATATTAAAGTATACCATTCCACTGGCGCCCGCATCATTAAAGTTGATTAAAATATTATACTGTGATTGTGTCATTGGATACAGTCTTCCTGCTCAGCAATAACGGGGTATTGGGTACTGACAAATCGTTCATTATGATTATTGTTAGTTATTGATTTATAATGCGCCAGTGTATTCTGCAGCGCTGTACGGTGGGTAAACAGGACATAATAATTTTTACTTACAGAAACAATAGGTAAGGAGGGCCCTGCTCAAAGGAGCTTACAATCTAGAAGGAGTTAGGAAATATTACACGGATGGTTAAAGTGCCATTTGTTGTGATCAACCAGCAACGTAATTGTAACCCAGAGTAAAACGGTATATGAATAAGTCATAATATCATTGGACATAGGTACAGCCCTACTACAGGAGAGTGATTAGAAGAGGTGGATGGGGGAAATCATCAACCGATCATTTCATAGGCTTCCCTAAAGAAGTAGGTAGTAAGGGATTTTTTGAACAACCGAAGGCACGAGTAGAGTCTGATAGTCCAGGCAAGGGCATTCCAGAGGAAGGGGTAATCCTTGAGAAATCTTGTAGGCATGAAACCAGAGCTGAGGACAGATGAACATCGTTGGATGAGCAGAGAGACCATGTATCTTCATCCAATGTGCCTTTTCTTTGGTACTTGGGCTGATTAATAGCCATGCCCTTTATAATTAGCTAAAAGGGATCCAAGATGTTAATCAGCTTTATGATATGATACGTTTATACCGCCACTAATTCAGTTTACAGTCCCATCGGCCCAGATACCTAATCCAGGAGTGTGTGAAAAACTGTTTTAACCCATGTCGGAGCTACTGGAGTTATTCAGTGTAACAGATTCATTATAACCCCCCCTGGCCCTCAAAGGATTAAAAGACCTGATGGATTGATGTTTGGAGAAATATCATTAAAATGCAGATCTGTGGAGCGGGAAAATTGCTTTGATAAATATGCCCCTGTGGTACTATTTTAGATACCAGCTAGAAGGATTACCAAGAAAGCCAAATGAAATGTATCAGGTTTTTACATTACATGACCCAAGAGAAGAGCCTTCGGACCTGTATTACTACACTAATAAATAATGAAAGGAGTGAGGTAATGTGATATAATCATTCAAATACCTCAATTGTATAAACAAGGAAGAACAAGGATCGTTTCCAGAACAAAAAAGAAGTTATTAAATAAGACACAGTGTTACAAAGCTGAAGGGGTGGACTCAAGGGAGATGTGAGAAAGTACTTATTCACTAAAAAGACACTGAAAACAGTCTCTTAGCTGAGTTGGCGAAATAAGTCAATAATTTGTTAAGAGACAATCACAAGGGAATGTGATGTACGAGAAAAGAGAGACTAAGTCTTGTAAGATAATGAGATTTAGGGTTATATCCCACGTATATAAACAAGAAGGGGGGTGATACTTTATCAGCAGAGAGATCTGAACATTTCATAAGGGGACATGTAAAATACCTAGGGGGCGGGTATAATGAGACCTAGGGTTGCAAGGGTTAAACCCTACACAATGTCACTGACTATCGCAGGGTCCCTGGGGAAGTCTGCTGTTATTCACTGCAGCTGCAATGTAATAATACAGCTTTTTGAGAAGCAGTGTATCCCAACAAGAACCAGCTGATTTGTTGTTAAGGGGATAACAACATAATCACATTATTAGAGGAAAACACTGACATTTATGTGATCTTGATCAAAGAAGAACAATAAAACAAGCAGATAACAACTAAGATTTGTATTGAGACATACTAACCAATGGACCAATGTATTCGCACAGAACAACCAATAAGTGGCAGGGGGTTTGTTTAGACACAGCCCCCGAGGATAAGGCAGCCAATGGGGAAATCTCCTACCTTCAATGACAACCAATGAGAGAGGAGCCTACTTGCTCTGCACTGTTCTATGGGAAGGGCGCCCAATGGAAGGAGGGCCCACTCCTGTTATTCTAAGGGGATCGGACTTGGGCAGCCCAGCTTAACCGTTTTTTGTATGCAGGCACCTGATGCCAGTTCTAGTTACCCCCCATCCCATGACAGAGGAGGATAACACGCTGTCCAATATTTCTTTCTGTTTCCAACTTTGCTCGCTGTCTGCGTCATTAAACACTTTACTTGACTTGCTGTTACAGAAATGGGAAGATTTTACAAATAATCATATGATGTTCACTTAGGTCAGAGTTCTTAGTTATTCCCTTTTGCTTCACAATGTCATGAAAGATCTCACACTTTATCATCTTTATGACATATTTCCTGATCGTTGCATTTGCTAGTAGCATGCGTTTCAGTATTCCCCAAGCACATGCCCTTTCATGTAGTCTGCACCCTTGCACCGTTAGCTCTTCTACTGGTTCATGGGTTTTCTGTTTGCGATGATGCACCGTTGACATGGATTCTGTCAGAAATCAATGGGATTTGTCTCCAACATAAAAGTGTGCATTTTATTGCTGACATGAAGAGACTTGCTATTAATAATCCTGCAACATCTGTACGCTTAGTGCCATCTGCCATTTACCTGCTCACATCCAGATTGTAAGGTCTTCCTGCGTTGTGGTCCCTGCTGCCAATATGGAGATCATAGTAAAGCTGTCACCTGAATGATATTACTCACGGATGACTCTGGGAACATTTTGAAAGTTGGCAAACCAGCCTTCTCTGTAAAATAATCTATTCACCTTCATACACATAAATCAGATGAAGTGCAACATAAACCAATGTTGTTATGTTCTATATATCCGTTGCAAATATCATCCAGTTGCTAGCTTTTAAACAGTCAGAGAAAATGACCAAAACCTAACCACGACAGGGCTACTGCTGATGCTTATGATGATACCCATGAAAAATCAGAATTATTTTTATAACCATATGCCCATTTGCTCTTTTAGGGATCTTTCATGTTCGAAGCCCTCGCGTTAAGGCAAGAGATAATAACATAAAGAAAAAATAGATGGAAGAAGGAAATTGGGTATCTTAATTTTATGTATAGCACAACATACATTCTTTTCTTTCTTTGGTGCATCATAAGTTGACCTGCGCCATTGAATCCAGCCTGATTATCCCCTTATGGGTTTGTTATACTAGAGGGGGGTGACAGAACAGTTCTTGTGGTTGATGCAATCGTCTCCCAAGTCTCCAGTTGGATAAGTAACTTTGCACATTTTGTCCACTCATAAATAAGTCTGCTCTTCATCTTTTTCCTGATCTCCATCTCTTATCTGCAAAACACAATTATGCATAAAAAGTATTCTGGTGCAATGTTTAAAAAGAGGTCTTTCCACCACAGCAATCAATGGCATGATTTCATCAGCAGGACCGTTCCATTAGTTGCTGTCGTCATAAGACCACTTTTCAAGCATTATACCAGAATTATTTATACACATATATATATAGCCACATGGTCTGTTTTCCAAGTTGAAATAGAATGCTATATCAACCCATTTTAAGAATGAGTTTGCACGTGAAGGTTTTGCCACCCGGGATAAGTATAGACTGATGTGAATGGTGGTGTGTGTCCTTTTATGATAAGATTACTAGTTCTGCAGACAACCAGTTTTATTCAGGGAAAACAGATTATGATTAGCATTCAAAAAAGAAAGAAAGAAAGAGAAAAAAAGCGTTAAGTAAGTTTACTATAGTTACATAGTTACATAGTTACATAGGCTGAAAAAAGACATGCGTCCATCAAGTTCAACCCCGGCTTCGCTCTTTCCAATTTTGCACTAACCAGGGAAAAAAAATCCTTCTTGACCCCAAAATGGCAGTCAGATTTCTCTTTGGATCAATAAGCTGTTTCCCCATAATTAAAGATTATATCCCCGAATATTATGTTTTTCCAGGTATCCATCCAGTTGCAGTTTAAACGTCTGTACAGACTCTGATAAAACTACCTCTGCGGGCAGAGAATTCCACATCCTTATTGTCCTTACTGTAAAAAACCCTTTCCTTTGCTTTAGTCTAAATCTCCTTTCTTCCAGTCTAAATGCATGACCACGTGTCCTGTGCATAGTCCTGTTTATGAACAGATTTCCACACAATGGTTTGTATTGGCCCCGAATATATTTATATAACGTTATCATATCCCCTCTGAGGCGACGTTTTTCTAAACTAAACAGATTTAAATTAGTTAACCTTTCTTCATAACTATAGTGCTCCATTCCTTTTATTAATTTTGTAGCCCGCCTCTGCACCCTTTCTAGTGCTATGATATCCTTCTTTAGAAAAGGTGCCCAAAATTGCACAGCATACTCAAGGTGCGGCCTTACCATTGATTTATACAGAGGCAAAATTATATCTTTATTCCGCGACTTGATGCCCCTTTTTATACACGACAATACATTACTGGCCTTAGCAACCGCAGACTGACACTGCACATTGTTGCCTAGTTTGTTGTCTATAACAATTCCCAAATCCTTCTCATTTGTCGTTACCCCTAATTCACTACCGTTTAGGGTGTAGGTTGCTTGTGCATTCGCTACCCCGAAGTGCATAACTTTACATTTATCTACATTGAATTTCATCTGCCATTTGAGTGCCCAGTCCCCCAGTCTATCTAGATCCCTCTGCAGCACTGTAATATCCTGCTCGCCCTGTATAACTTTACCTAGTTTTGTGTCATCTGCAAACACAGAAACATGATTTACAATGCCAGGTCATTTATAAATATGTTGAATAAAATTGGTCCCAGAACAGAACCCTGAGGGACACCACTTACCACTTTTGACCAGCTTGAAAATTTACCATTTATAACAACTCTCTGTTCTCTATCTCTAAGCCAACGTTCTACCCAAGAACAAGAATTTGCATCTAGGCCAATTTCTTTCAGTTTGAATACTAACCTATTGTGTGGAACCGTGTCAAACGCCTTGGCAAAATCCAAGTAGATTACATCCACTGCAACACCCTGATCTACACTTCTACTTACTTCTTCGTAGAATGCAATTAAATTAGTTTGACATGACCTATGTTTCATAAAACCATGCTGATTTATGCTAATAATACTATTCTTCCCAAGGAATTCTTGAATATTATCCCTAAACAGCCCTTCAAATACTTTCCCAGCAACGGAAGTTAGGCTCACAGGTCTATAATTTCCGAGCACAGGGTTGGAACCCTTTTTGAAAATAGGAACCACATCTGCCTTCCTCCAATCCTCTGGTACAATTCCTGAAAGAAAAGAATCCCGAAAGATTAGAAACAGAGGTTCACTTATTTCCTGACACAGCTCCTTAAGTACTCGTGAGTGAATACCGTCAGGCCCCGGAGCCTTGTTAACATTAATTTTCTTTAGTTGCTGCAGCACCTTGTCCTGGGCCATCCACTCACAGTTTGACTGAAAATTTTTCTCAGTGGTCCTATGTATCTCCATTGCCATAGGTTCCTCCATAACATATACTGAGGAAAAATAGTTATTTAAAGTTTCTGCTTTTTCCTGGTCCTCCTTAACCAACACTCCCCTCTCTGTTATTAATGAACCTACGTTTTCATTCTTCGTTTTTTTAGAATTTATGTACTTAAAGAATTTTTTGGGGTTAGTTTTGCTCTCTTTGGCAATCACCCTCTCATTTTCTAGTTTAGCCCATCTAATCACTTTTTTGCATCATTATTAACATTAGGTGGTTTATAACATATCCCAACCAATAGTTCTTTTCCTTTTTTTGCCCCAAGTTGATATCTACCCATAAAGTTTCCACAAATCCCTTGTCGCCTTCAAGATGCTTAATATTTGACTTTAGCTCGTTGCTAACATACAAGCATACTCCTCCTCCCTTCCTGCTTTTTCTGTCCTTCCTATATAATGTATAACCTTTTAAGTTAACTGCCCAGTCATGGCTCTCATCCCACCATGTTTCTGTTATGCCTATTATATCATATTGGTTAGTGTATGCTATTGCCTCTAGTTCTCCCATTTTGTTATATATAGGCTGCTTAAAAGAAAGTAGTGATTTTCCATATACTTATGTTAATCAAGTAGAATGTTATGGCAGTGAGAGGCCCTTGGATTGAGGAGCTAATCCAGACACAGTGTGTTTGTGAGTTAGAAAGATTGGCCACTTAGACTTTTGTAACAGTCATAAAAGCCACAAAATTTGACGGCTTATTATTTTTGTCAAAAACTGGGACATTGCTGTGTGCAACATCCATATACTATTAAACGTCCAAACCCCTGAGTACAATCAAATGGAGAAAACTCGAAGAAAGGAGGGGAACAGAGGGGGTCAAATATGTTTCTTTCCCATAGAAAAGCTTGAAAAGCAGTGTTAGTTTGCATTATATTACCATTGTTTATAGAACGCCAGCAGATTTCATAGCACTATTACAATAAGGGATCGGTGAAAATGAATAATATGAAAACTAATATACAATTTGAAAATAAGATTAATACGTGTCAGAACATACTGGTAGAGAGGGAGAAGAGGAACCAGAAACCAGCACAAACTGGTTTTTGTATAATAAGAAATGCAGGGTACATACTGATTTTAAGACACAGAGTTCAATTTACTAAGCTGCAATGGAGCTTGAATTGTTGGGGAAAAAATGCAGTCCACGTGATATCTCAGTAGTATAGAAGGAAGAAAGTGAAGTGAAAGTGAAGATGACTGTAAGCCATCACTCATTTTATCACTGAGGTTCTATATATGAATAAAAAAATGTCCTTAAAAGGAGACTTGTGGGACAGGACCAATGGTTAGACCAAAAGAACAGCCTCCAGCAGCTTACACCACAGCCGATTCCCCCAAGAAAGTAGTCTCAAGGGTCAAGAGACTGCAGGACTTTTTGAGGATCCTTAGAGTAAATGCTGGTGGTAGACAGGCAGGAATGAGTGGCAAGTCAGGTCAACAAGTGAGCATGAACTAAATATCACCAACGCATGTGGAGGAACAGGCTAGCTGAAACCAGGCATGGGCAGAAGAAAGCGGGCAAAATTAAGTTATATAACGGGATGTAAGCCCAAGACACCACTATCTATTTCCAAGAGGTAAAGTAGAAGAAAGTGTCATTTGTGACCTGTAAAAAAACTTAATATGCAAAGCAAGGTATCAGTCTGAAGAATGTCAGGGACCTCTCACGACTCCAGCATTATAATCTGGTGACCCTTCTGATAATTGACACTCCTTAACTATGAATAATCTACTGTAGCTGAACCAGACAGAAACTCAATACATTTTGAGTTCAGATAGCATTGTTCTCATAGAAAATAGCTTCTGTAAGGGTGCCTAGGTTAGACCTAACTCAAGAGCAGTCTGGCAAGCTGCCTTTTTGTCTGGGTTTTCAGTGTATAGACTGCTGAATGAGTCACTGGCTTGTAGATGTGTGTAATTTGCATTGTAATTATGATGAGGGGCGGATGATGGTTCACACCGTATATACTGAGAGAGAATTAAAAATGGATTCATATTTATATTATCTATATTGGAATACATTTACTGTCTGCTTTGAATGAGACAATGCGTAAGAGAAGCAATTTCTACTCTGTAAGGTGAGTCAAGGGCAAGAAATTCAGCAGCCTTCGGTTTATATACAATAATGTAGGGAATATAAGGCTATTCTTTTTAAAGTAACAATCTGAGGCAAACTGTGGATTGCACCATAAACAGGGATATTTGGAATTGACACAAGCAGTCATCACGTGTCAAAATTGGCCATGTGCAGCACGAAAAACCATCCTACAATCTTGGATTGACAGTACCCCCCCATCTAAAAATGTACTTTTACAGAAATGTTTTCACTTGTTTAGAATGGACTGGGTAGAATGCTCTAAAACTAAAATAAATGCAGACTGAGATTTTTTCCAAACAATGGGAATGGTATAGTCAGCAACGTATAACGGGGAGAAAACCCATAAGTGTTTAAATATACAGTGCACGGGGTGGAGGAGGGCCACGGAAGGGAATGACAAGTCGACTGGAAATGGAACCCTTTAGATACTTAGGAGGATGGAAGACCTACATTGTTTGTTTTTGATGTCATTTAAACCTTGTTTGGCTTTCTGAAGTTTACCTTGGTTTGATAAGGAATGGTCAAACACTGATCCCCTGCCCAGAGAGATACGTAACTGGCCCAGAGACCCAGGGAAGCAAGGCTTCATCCAGAGACACCGGGGCAGCTCCATATATCTGTCCCTATAACATAAAAGTGGTCATCAAGTAATGGCTTAACTATCAAGAGATTTTGATGAAATAAAAAACTGATTTTCTGGTTAATAAAGCAGCAAACTCATAGTATTGGTCTAATGATACCAGTGCTTACAGTAATTACATATGGGTATTAAGACTCAGAGGTCATTGCATTTTAAATTGCATTTTCAAAGCAGATCTGTCTGTCTGGATCATTCATATTATAGTTCAGTGTATTAAAGAAATGTATGTTTCTACATACAGTACATATATATATATACAGAGAGGGGGGGACGTGTTGCAATATAAAATAATACCATTTTATTGAACTTACATTCCATTTTAAGGATGAGCTTTGAAAATATAACCCCCTCCCCTTTGCTTTTGACTTGACAAAAACTGGAATGTTATTTCAATAAAAAAAATGGTATTTTTAATTGCAATACTTTTTTAAAAATATATATTTTTATATATTTACTGCGTATACTTATATATGTGAATACTATGGGAGCATCAACCATAATATCAAGTGCATGAGTATTTCTCTCCATGAAGTTATACCTCCTTTTTGGTAAATTCTTCCTTACATTTTATGATATTTCACTTATTTCTGGTTCTAGCGACCTTTAAATGGGTGACTGAGGATTTCATGATAGAAAACTAATTTTTGTGGTAGTTATTTTATGTTTCAACTTTTGGCGCAAAATCGATGCTTAGTGTCCAGCTACACATGCACAAGCTGCAAAAATTCACTCTGCTCTTACTAAGACCAAGAAGATAAATCAATGCAAACTATACATATTATGCATTTACATATTTAAATTACCGATTAGATAATAATTGCCAAAAGTAATAAAAATCCTTTGGGTTTGGCAGGTTTGATAATTGCAGAATGACGCCTAGGTTCTTCCTCAAAGGATAATAAATGTACCTTCGGCTGTAAAGTGAAGCAATAGTGTGCAATTTAGTCTGATTGGCACGATGTTTAAATCGCGTTTAACATCTCACCTTCTCCCATGGGCAGCTGACAATCCTCTTGATGCCTGCTAGCGCAGCTAAGATCACTTAGCAGTCTGGCACTCTGAGACCAAAGGATTTAAGTTAAGTGATTTAAACCCTTCAGTAGTGACAAGACAAAGAGAAAATCTCCCCTCTCTCTTGGGTCACTTATGAGAAACGTATACTGCAGGACTGCAGAAAAATCATTCCTGACCCGCGTGATAGATTGATAAGCCTCCCCTGGAAGGAATGATAAAGGAGTATGTGAAGGGTACTAAATGTGGAGAGAAATGTCTGACTGATGGTGCTGGGTATGAAATCATGTCCTGTGATGTCAAAGACATCTCCTCCTCCTCACAGGGATAGAAGATGCAGGGGCTACAAAAAGGTTAGACCCCTCTTGGGTCTCAGGGTCCAGTTTTAACTGTTCTCGTGTAGGTTCACCACTGTTTTCATGTACGGATACAATAACATGCCACCCATTGGTGATTGTGATGGGATATTTCCTCTTTGACAGCAGTCCAGGCATATATTAGACAGCTGTAACCAATGCCATAATCCAAACACCTTCCCTGAATACCAGCTGGTCCATACGTAAGGCTCCTTATGAAAGTTTGTCTTGTTTGGTAGCATTTATGACAATATAACTCTGCTGTACGTAACTTGTATAAGAATTCTTATCGGACACTTATCAGAAAGTGGGTTGCAGGGTTCACACTAATCAGGGATGCCCTCCTTTATAGTGGGCACTAAACTAGAGATATTAATTTCAAGAACAAACTTAACTTTAGAGTTTAGAGGTAAAGGCCAAAAGACAATGGTATGGTCACAAAATAACAGATTAAAGAGCATTGAATGTAATGTAATAAGTGGCAACAACTGTTAACATTCCCACGGTAAAATCTGAATATGTATAGCTTCAAAAAACATTCAAATTGCAGTTGCCAAAGGCAGCATCCAGTGCACTTTACAGCGGATTCAGTAGGGTCCAAAAGGCGGAAACTACCATAATCTCTGTATTTAGCTGAAGCGGGTCCTCACAGAATATTGTATGCAATGTAGGGGGCAGAGAATTGAAGTGTTGGGGGCCCAGATGTTGTTCCATAGAAACCTATCTCCACCAGACTCCCTGCCCAACTGCTTTATTCATTCAAGTCTGGGTTTAACGAAAACTCTCTGTGGTTATTGTTATTACACAGAGCACCAATTGCCTTGAGGCCATCTCTGGCGTTGGTGTTTCTTTATGTTTTAAGTTAAGTGCAAAAGCCCTTTACTTGTGCAACATACTACTGTTTCATTTCATAGAGTCTCATGTGTCGAAGATGTGGAAAGAATATTAACAAAATATAGAACATTAATACTCTTGAAAGTAACATGTATTGTTTGAAAGATGTCTTACCAGGGGTCTGATAATAAAAAATGGACATTCTATCTTATTAAATATTGATTTAACCGCTATTTAATGTGAGACCCCATATAAATATATAGTAACACTTTATTTCTTTTTAAATTAATATTTAGATTTTGAAACTATCACCCTGAGGTATTATGATATTTTGTTTGCACACATTAGGTTCTCAGTTTATTGAAATACTTGAGTTTATGACAAAGCATAACAATTCATTTACAGTTTTCAAGAAATATTCTACACCCAAAATATCCATTATAACATTTATTTTATTTCCTCGTCTAGGAATATAAATGATATGCCAGCTGTTACTAATCGAACACATGTTTTATAAAACCACTGTAAATCTCTGTTATTTTAATAGATACATTTTGGAATTATTTATTTAATAATCCCATGAAAGGCAGAAAAAAAATGAAAACTATGATCCTGTATTGAAGCAACCACAAAAAAAATTCTAATTATTTTCTGTTCAGTCAAGATATAACATTGCTTTACATATTTTCTTTACAATTTTCTGCATGTATCTACAAAAACTATACTCTGATGTTATCTGGCTGCATTGCTGTAAACATTACAATAGTTGAGTTTATCACAGATATCTTTCAAGAAATACATTAAGGTCTGGGTCCTCCAAATTCCCAGCCCTGTATTTTCTTACATTTTTTTTACATTTTTTTAACTACTCACTGATTCTAATATGGATGCTCCAAGCAGCATGAAGGGTGACGGGTGCTAGATGACAATCATGAGTATTGTGTGCTCCAGCGGAAACGTCAAGGTTTCATCTGAAGGCGAGTTCTTCCATGAAAATATGTAAAATACTGTGCAAAAGTTTTAGGCAGGTGTGAAAAAATGCTGTAAAGTAAGAATGGTTTAAAAATTGACATGTTAGTTTATTTTTATCATTTAACAAAATGCAAACAGAAGAAAAGTCGAAATCAAATCAATATTTGGTGTGGCCACACCTTGCCTTCAAAACAGCATCCATTCTTGTAGGCATCCATTTAGTTAGGTGTATGATTAAACAATTAAATCAAACAGGTTCTAATAATCATCAAATTAATATGTAGTTTGAAACACAATCATTAACTGAAACAGAAAAAGCTAAGTAGAAGCAATAAAACTGAGTGAGAGACACCCAAAACAAGTTTAATGTCAAAAGTCATAGACCATGGCAAGACTGAGCACAGCAACAAGACACAAGGTATTTATACTGCATCAGCAAAGTCTCTCAACAGATGGAAATTCTGTCCAAGGTCCTTTGAGAAGCACAAAGAAACAGGCAAGAGGAGGACAGTAGACACAGTGGTTTGACAAGGAAATGTCATTAGCATTGACAGAAAACAGTGGGACCTTGGTAAACCCATCTACTGTCTGGAGAAGTCTGGGCATAAGTGGTCTTCATTCGAGACATTCAACCATGGTACAAAAAAATGGCAGCAGGTGCTCTAGACTGATGAGTCAAAATTTAAAACATCTGGCTGGAGCAGAGGCTGTTTGTTTGACAAAGGGATGGAGAGCAGTACAAAAACTAGTGTTAACATGCTACAGTGAAGCATTTGGGCAGAATTAATGGTCTTATTAATGCTGTGAAGTACAGGCAGATACGTATCCATCATACAATACCATCAGGGAGGCATTCTATTTGCCCCAAATTTATTCTGCAGCATGACAAGGTCCCCAAACACACAGCCAGAGTCATCAGGAACTATCTTCTGCGTAAAGAAGAACAAGAAGACGTGGAAGTGAATGTATGGCTCCACAGAGCCCCCAACATCATTGAGTCTGTCTCAGATTACATGACGAGAGAGAAGCAACCTAAATCCACAGAAGAACTGTGGTTTTAACCAAGATGTTTGGAACAACCTACCTGCCAAGTTCCTTTCAAAACTGTGTTTTCAAATGTACCTAGAAGAATTGATGATGTTTTGAAGGCAAAGTGTGCCTTTTCTTCTGTTCACTCACTTTGCATTTTGATAAACGATAAAAATATACGATTAATATGGCTATTTCTAAAGCATTCTTACAACATTTTTTCCACACATGCCTAAAACTTTTGCACAGTGCTGTACATGCTTTTTGCCATTTATTGCATATCACAGTAATTCCCCCGTCTGTAACTTAAACTTCTGAAATTACCTTCTCAGCATCCTCTCAACCTGCTCATTTATATATTTACTTGTCTTGATTACTTTAAACTGGGATGTGTGTTACATTTTCAGGGAATCCACGAGCTGAAAACAGTTGCGGCTAATGATATATTTTTACCAGCGTGCGCAGTCTGTGAGGAACAGCTTGGCATTTGCTCTGTGTGTGTGCTGTGTAATGAGTTTGGTGTGGTGCCTCTGATGCTTGCTTTGCTTGAAGGAAGATGATGCTCATTTAGCTGCTTACTTTATTCAGATTATAACTGAAATTGTATTATAACTATAAAATGGTGGTCCGTGTGACACACGTACACTTTAGCCTTTTATTCTAAGAACAAAAGCTTTTTCACAATAATCAAATTATTCTAATCTAAGTTATTTTAATAAAAGTCTATTTCTGATGACACTTCTTTATGATGGATAAATTTATATAGTTTTTTTTTTACCAAATATCATGTATACTTACTGTTCTGTTATAAACACAGCATTACAAATCTACCCCGGTTTAAAAAAGCCTGGGCTGTACCTGGAGAACGGTATAAATGTACATTGTTACCAGGTATTCCTGTTTTTTAACCATACAGTATGCTGTGTATGTGTATTTACATCACGATTTCATGAATCATCCACATATTATTAAAACGGAATGAGCCTTTGTTTCCTTAACCCTATACCATTACTTAAGAGAATCTTATTCTTCAAGCCTCGATTTTATTTTCCTGTGACAGTTGCAACGATTTGCCGTAGTTTTGTTAATGAACCGATTGTGTTTCTACTGCTGGATCACATACGTGTTTGAGAGATGTGGTTCTGATATTATAGGGTAACATTTACTAGAATAGACAGTGCTTAGAAGTCATGCTGGTAACACAAATCCTGTCTATTTATCATGTTTTTCTTGAATCTTCAAAAGAATTTAGCAGCATATCTGCTCTGCATCCATCGCATTTCAGTTGGAAATTATCTGCAGCGGGAAATATCGTCACTATTGTTTACTGGGTAGGAAATTTACATTTGTTCCAGATCGGACTGTGTATTAGTGACTGACCAAGGTGCTATAAACTCATACATCCAAATTCATTACAGATATTTTAAGCCATTATTCAACAAAAATAAAAACGTTACGCGGGGAAATGGAAATATGTGGATAACATAAAAGAGAACCTGTTGGAAAAGAGTCTGTGGTTTTGAATGAAGATGGAATCAAGTATTACCATCTCCTTAAATAAGTATTTGTCCCTTTAATTACAGGGTTTTCTTTTTTGATGAGCGACTGAGCCCAAAAACACCCCTGACTGAAACTCTCAGTTTGAGTCCCTATGCAAATCATTGAAAAGCATCTGTAGCATAACTATCCGGGGCCTTCCCTTGCGGGACGTGGCCAGGACTGCACACTCAAGTCGGTGGGTGTTCCCGCTGAAGCATACAACACTATATGGGAATATACTGCATACTACTTGGATTAGTATATTTTTTCTTCTTTTGGGGGGTACTGAATATATTGTGTATAATGTGTATGCTGGGTTTGTTGTAGCTGGGATTGATGGAGGGGAGCGGTATACCCGCAGACAGCCCCTTCTGCCTGGATTGCAGGGGGTGGCTACCACTTTGTGTTACGTCTCTTGCATGTCATTATATAGTTAATTATGTAGTTAATAAATGTGCAAAGCCAATAGAAAAGGTTACAGGACACACCAAGAATACCTACGTTGGCAAATGATTAAATATGATAAATCTTATTTAACACTCATCAGTGTGCAAATATAAATCATCTGATACAAGCGCAAAAATCAGGAATGTCCCATTTACTGCGAGGCAGCTTTCTGCACTTCATATCTGTCTCACGTATCAGCGCGTCTCTTTCTTACTGCATGTGTCTCTTATTTGATGGATGGCTGGTAATTTTCCCCAATCAACTCATAGCTGATACAGTTCCCGCCTGCAGGTGTGACTGAGGAAATTGAGGCCATGCATCAATTCCAGTCCAAATACAAATACCTTCTCAGTGAGGTTATAGAGGCGTATATATATATAGATATATATATATATATATATCTATATATATATATACGGCATATATATATATATATATATATATATATTAGACTTGTGCATTCGTCTTCGGGCGAACATGGAAACGAACACGAAGAGTGCGTTTTCGTGTTCGTTCCGAAGACACGCCGAAGAGAAGACGGCGGCGGTAAAACGTAGGCGAAGACGAAGACACACACCACGAAGATCTTCGTGATTGTCTTCGTCTTCGTCTACCATTCCCCCCCCTTCATCTTACCTTGTCTTGGCGGCATCGCGGCATCGCGGCATCGCGGCAGTTCCCGGAACTGGAAATCCGCAGGTTCGCCGTCACGGGTTACAGGGCAGTGCGAATGAGCCTATTGGTCGCCTACAGGGACCTCCTCTGGCATCAACCAATTGGTTGATGCCAGAGAAAGACCCTGCAGGTGACCAATAGGCTCACTCGCACGGTCTTTGTAGCCCCTGACAGCGAACCTATGGATTTCCGCTCCCGTTAACCCCTTCGATGCTGCGTTATCTAACGCAGCATCGAAGGGGTTAACGGGAGCGGAAATCCATAGGTTAAAGGGCCGTGCAAGCGACCAATAGGCTCACTTGCACGGCCCCTTAACCCTTTAAAAAAGTTAACCCCTAACTAATTGAACAGGGAGGGAGACCAGTGGCATCGGCAGTGCCGATGCCACTGGTCTCCCTCCCTGTTCAATTAGTTAAATGTCCGTACGAGCGACTTTATTGGTCGCTCGTACGGACATTTAACCCGGCACAGACTAACTAATTGAACAGGGAGGGAGACCAGTGGCATCGGTCTCCCTCCCTGTTCAATTAGTTAAAGACCAGTGGCATCGGCAGGGCAAGTTGCAGCTGCAACTTACCCTGCCGATGCCACTGGTCTCCCTCCCTGTACAGAGTTAAATGTCCGTACGAGCGACTTTATTGGTCGCTCGTACGGACATTTAACCCCGCACGGACTAACTAATTGAACAGGGAGGGAGACCAGTGGCATCGGTCTCCCTCCCTGTTCAATTAGTTAAAGACCAGTGGCATCGGCAGGGTAAGTTGCAGCTGCAACTTACCCTGCCGATGCCACTGGTCTCCCTCTCTGTACAGATTTAAATGTCCGTACGAGCGACTTTATTGGTCGCTCGTACGGACATTTAACCCCGCACGGACTAACTAATTGAACAGGGAGGGAGACCAGTGACATCGGTCTCCCTCCCTGTTCAATTAGTTAAAGACCAGTGGCATCGGCAGGGCAAGTTGCAGCTGCAACTTACCCTGCCGATGCCACTGGTCTCCCTCCCTGTACAGAGTTAAATGTCCGTACGAGCGACTTTATTGGTCGCTCGTACGGACATTTAACCCCGCACGGACTAACTAATTGAACAGGGAGGGAGACCAGTGGCATCGGTCTCCCTCCCTGTTCAATTAGTTAAAGACCAGTGGCATCGGCAGGGCAAGTTGCAGCATTGGGGTTTTAAAACCTCAATGCTGCAACTTACCCTGCCGATGCCACTGGTCTCCCTCCCTGTTCAGATAGTTAAATGTCCGTACGAGCGACTTTATTGGTCGCTCGTACGGACATTTAATTAATTGAACAGGGAGGGAGACCAGTGGGATGTGCCGGGTAAGTTGTAGCATTGGGGTTTTAAAAGTCTGCACGAGCGACCAGCAGAGTCGCTCGTGCAGACTTTTAAAATCCCAATGCTGCAACTTACCCAGCAGATCCCGCTGGTCTCCCTGTTCTATCGGTTAATAAATGATAGAACAGGGAGACCAGCGGGATCTGCCGAACAATTACGGCACCAGGAGTATAACAGTCTGTACGAGCGACCCTATTGGTCGCCAGCAGGGGGCTCGTCTGCCATCAACCAATGGCAGACGAGCCCCCTGCTGACGACCAATAGAGTTGCTCATACAGACATTTAAACTCCTGGCGCCAGAGCGGCTTTAACTCCGTTTTAACCCCTTAACCGGGGAAAACGAAGAAAACCCGAGCACGAAGAATGTCCGCGAATATTCGCCCGAAGAGAAGACAGGACCAGGCGAATATTCGCGGAATACGAAGTTTTTTTTTTTGCCGAAGACGAGCACGAAGACGAACACGAAGAGCCCCCTGGTGCCCAAGTCTAATATATATGTGTGTGTGTGTGTTTGGCTGCGGCTGTGTATATTGTGTCTCTGAGAGACAAGCTGTGTGATCTGAAGCTGGGATTTATCAGCTTTAAACTAATTGCGTCCTCTCCAAGTCTCTCACGCGCAGTTTGACAGAGGCAGGCTGGGTAATCACTCAAAAGCTGCAAGCCGCACCACATCTCTCTTATTTTTCTCTTGTAACCCTATTTATGATCATATCAGCTGTTTAAAACAATGAGCTAGAATTTAATATGCTTGGTTCTATGGGAATTGATACCGATACTCTGCATGTATTCATTGTCAGCATTTCATTGCCTGGTTTGCCTGAGGCATCAGGGAGAGAAGCACATAACATGGACAGTAACCGGTGACGGTTGACAAGCGCTTGGCAAATTCACTGTCCACTGAGTATGTGCTGCACTCCGTTTAAAACACCCCTCCGATTTCAGTGGGACTCCCTCTCACGTTAGTTGGATTACAGGAGAAAAGTATAGTCAGAATTATATCATTTATTGGCTGAGAGTTTAATTGCGAGCTTTTGAGACCAAGTTGTTGTGTCCCTTCTTCGGGCATTAATGAAGCTAAAACAGAATGTTCTAAATATAAAAGCACAACGCACAGATTAACAAAAACTTTAAATAAACACAGAGGTTTTGGGAAATTTGTTCAGCAGTAAATTAGCTGGACTAGCAGAGATCTAATAGACAGATAAGGTTCAGTCAGAGCATCTTTGGTCAGTTTATTCCCTGGTTCGAGGAGCTATAAAACCATTTGACAGATGCCAGATCCATGAAGGTGTCAAATGTTTGAAGGAATAAGTTGTTTGTAGTTAATTCGATGTTGGTGAGAGGATTAATGGTTTGTAATGTTATAATGGGAGATGAATTCTCTGTCTCTATTGAGGCCAGTGAGTAGGGTATTAAACAGGCAGATTAGTTTGACCTCCCATATTTTAGTTGGATTATAAATCAGATTGGCAAACCAAGTCATCATCTTCCTGAATTTACCCTACAAAACTGTGAAGGTGTTAGATAAGTGTAACCGCTTCCCCCATCCGCAGAGAAGGAAGTGCTGACAGATTAAGTAGCGCGGAGTCTTCAAAATAGGAAAAAATGGCTAGACTAGATGGGCCGACGTTTTCCATTAATGTTTTAATGGGTTCATCATAGCTCAAAAGAGGTTATTACAAGAGGAAATGACATGCATTATGATTCTGAGCTATTTGCAAGTGTTTACAGTCCTACTCATGGCCAGGCCACAGGGAATAGTTGGTGGCTTCACTGGAGCCCCAACAATGCAGATAAATTACCATTGCATTCATATTGTTCTACCATAGGCATAAAATAACACTAGCTGCCTACCCAAACCAAATGATGACCAAATAACTTTAGTAGATACTTTTTGTCTGCTTAAATCTAATGTATTTTAAAGCAGGGATGGCTATACATTGGACTGGAAGCCACCAGTCGAGTCAGAGTGTGCTAACAAGCATTTACCCCAGACAGGGCTAAAGTAGGGCCCCTATGCGTGTAAGTATACATATACGTTTGTCAAGGTTTTGTTTCACGTTTTAGAGGATTCCACTAGCCCCAAAGTCTCACCTTTAACCACCCATGCACTTGAGTCTCCTCTATAACGATGGTGTGAAAAATTGACAATTTAAAATGCACATTTCACATTTATTTGTAGGGAAAATGAATTTTCAAGAAAGACTTTGCCCAGCGTAGAACAAAGCTAATTAATTAACTAATCATTAATTAGTCAAGTGCCAGAAGTATGGCCCTTGAGATGCAAACTGTCAGTCCATGATGTACAGTATCATTATGTATAAATTGAAATGTAAATTCCAAGTTTGGTTTAACAAAGTTTAAATACAGTAGAAGGATTTGTGCCAGACTATATCTAGCACGACATCTTACAGGTCAATTTGGGCTGGGTTCTCCTTACTTTCATTGACAAAATTAAGTGCTACATAATAATAATAATAATAATAATAATAATAATAGTTAAATATAACCTGCATCCTGTACACCGGCTATCAATAAACAAAACACCTGTACCAGCTGCCAATTCCAACTCTTCATTCCCAGTCTGTCTGTCTCTAAGCAAGTAATCTCCTCTGTTTCTTCCGAGCCGCTTTAGTGTCCATTTTTTTTACTTTCCTATCTAAAACCCCTTTTCTCTGCTCTTTTCTGCACTGATGTCTCTTACAAAGGAGCAGCACAGATAAACAGGGTAATATTTAGGGTCCCCACGGACCAACCTGCCGAAAAGCATACAGAAAGCACGGTTGCAAGGAGCGATGCCTGTTGTATGGGCTTAGACTGTTACAGGTATGGCTCAGACAAGATACAGCGCTAGTAATTTAGCACAGCGGTGGGGAACTGCTGCATGGGCTGCCAATCAAATGGCTTTAGACTCCAGCACCCCCCACTGCATACTAATGTACACATCGGAATAGGTTTATCTATTCAGTCTTTTGTAAGACGCAAACTGTATTAGCACCATGCAGCGTGAGCGATTATTGGGATGCATTGTGCCTGAGTCACTTGCAAGAAATCAGCTTTAATTCATATCAACTAAAAAGGTTCGCAGCTGATATGATCTAGTAGTTTATTAGATTATTGTGAATCGTGAATCATGATTTGTTCCTTAGGCACCCAGATGTGTTTGTTAGTTACATTTAGCACTAAATCCGTTTAGCAATTTATTTAGTTTAGTTTAGTTTATAAATCCTCTGTATTTCCTATATTTATTTTAAAAGAGCTCTCGGTTTTCATAGAAGCACACCTGGTTCATTCTGTTAGTTCTGATTAAGGAATGCTAGCTCCTGTAGTGTTTTTCCTAATATCCATGATGTCACTTACATCCCTTGTCATAATTTATGGTCATAGCAATCAGAGCTGTTTCATTAGCTGTTATGGAGAGATACTTAGGATGGTTTTAACCAGTTCTGACCAGCAGACATTCACCAAAATGGATAAAAACCCAAGAGCCACTACGAGTCATGTCGTAAGCACTGGTTATTGAACTTTGAGGTAGCCAACTAAACCAGAACCGGAATGTATGGATCACTTGGATTAAATCCTTACTACGCTGTTTTTCAGCAGAAGTTGTGCCTTTCACTGCAGTTGTGCTTGACGTTGTTTTAGATTAATGAGAAAATGAGTCAAAGAGGGGTGTCTGTATTCACCAAAAAGATACACATCCTTCTTGATGCTTCATCCTCCTTGACGTGCTGTTATTTCAACCATCAGTCATTTGGATTGCGGTAGGCATTATCTAGTCCATTTTATTTATTCTCAATATCACATTTGTTCTCACCAGGCAATCATGCTCACGCTCAGTGTAGCCTTTGTTTTTGAATCTGTTTACATTTTCATTCTCACTTCCAATCACAGTTTAATTAATACTGTAGGATATGTTGCTGTTTGGTTTATTTGAGTTATTATCCAAAGAATGAGGTCTATTCAGTAAATTACGGGTGCTTGCGAGTTGGCAAAATATACTCACAACTCGCATACACCTAATTGAAAAAAAGCATGCAACTTTCATTAACCCAGCATGATCTGTACTGACATGTGAATAAAAAAATTGGGTCCCCAGGAGATTATAATCACAGACCCCATGTCTAAAAGATGTAGGGTATAATCCCAAAGTATACCCTCATTACCTGCTCAGGGGTGGTTAGCCTCAGGGAGCCACAGACCCCACCTTATGCCTATTCTACACCCCTTATTACATTTTGGAAGGCATCTGTGCCCTCAACCCCATGCACATTGGGTGATGGCAGATAAATGGTTAAAATCACTCTTTGGGGAGGCATACCATGTGACTCTTTCCTGCCCTCCATACATGTGATGGAGAGGGGTAGCCAATTACAATACAACCTTTCCCAAACTTCTTAGTCCCACTTTGATTTTCACTCTTCACCCCATACAAAGAGTGCAACTTGTGGGGGAAATATTCAAGCCATGCATTGCAAAACCATTGATTCATCATCTTTGCCCCAAGAAGGGACCATCGGAAAAGTAAAATACAAAGAAGATGCCCACCTAAGCCAAAAAAGATGTCAATATATGTCAACTCGCATTCTCTCCCCTGTAACTTAAACAATTTAAAGTATCATGCCCTTGCAAACAGCTCACTTATTAACACAGAGACAAAGAATTTGATGGCATATAAGAACCATTTGGCCTATCAAGTCTGACAATTTTTCCTGATGTAAGACTCAGATCTTGTCTTAAATTCAAGATTGCTTTATATTTTATCTGACACCAAATGTTATGCTTCTATGATTAAGATTGAGCCATTTCTTTTTTTCCACAGGCAGTACGTTAAGAAGTTAGGGCATTTGTCTAGTAGGTTTGGCTAAGGTGATATACGATTGACTAATATGCAGCTGTCTGAAAACATTTTAATATGCATAAAAACAGCATAATATTTCTTAAAATATAGTTTCTTTAACCCCTTCCGTACCAGTGACGTACCTGGTACTTCCAGGTTGGGTGTCACCCACAGACCGGGACGTACCAGGTACGTCATCGATGATGCGCGATCCAGCGTCGCTATGGACGCTGGGATCGCGAGGGACGGCTGCTACTGACCGCTGGGTGTCCCCAGCGATCCGTAGCAGCCACTCCCCCTTAATTCCGTGCATGTGATTGCTTTGAAGCGAATCACGAGCACGGAATTAAAATATTTAAATAAAACTGCGGTCTTCAAGGGAAGACGCAGTACGAGGACGCCGGTCCTGAAGGGGCTAATCTGTTACATTCCAATATAAATATTAATCCTTATGATTGATGTGGTGGCACACATTATATACTAGATCTAACATATGGGGGGCTGGGGTGATTTCACTTTAAATCCTGAACAGGTAGAAGACTATTTTAGGAAGTCTAACAAAAACAACAAGGATTTTAAATAAAATAATTCAGATTTTAAATGAACAGATATTGTTCTGTTTTTTTATTTGATTAATATGGAGCCATAGTTGAAGACATGAGATTTAGATAAATACCCTCATACATTTTTTAAAATTAAACCCCCAGATTTCCATCCCTTGACTGACTGGTTGATTGCTTCTTTCTAATATGCAGAATAGCTTCACCGACAGTTCCTGCAAGTTTGTAAATTGTATTAAAATATATTCCTTCTCATACATATTGTTTTACATCTTCCATTCCAATATGTAATAGGAGCAAATAAGAAAAGGATCCATGGTATGCAAAATTACTGCACCAAAATCATATTTAGGTTTGATTCATTCTTCTTTGCACTCTACCAAAATAATATAGCTGCATAAAAATAGTACCAGAAAGTCATTTAGTCGTTTGAGCGGAATCCTATCTGTTAGGTGGAAGTCTTAGTTAGCTAGATTTCTCTGTAGTTAAAGGGGTTTTTTTTAATTCCTTGTTAATTTTCATCAGGATCATATCCAATTGACATCCTGGCTTCAGGAATCAAGGCCAATTACTAGTAATCAAAGGCTGCTTCTGCCTTTTTCCTCCCCATGTGGTGTTAACTCTCCCCAGTCTGGCTCTGCCTCTTCCAAGCGTCCTTAACAGGCAAGAGGGGAAAGATCAGGGGGATTAATGGTAGGAAGTTCCCAGGAATGATCTTTGATCAAGGGGAATCGACAATGATTAGTGACACCGCAATATCGGACAGTCTAGTAATGTTTTAGAATATCAACCAGCTGATAATGTACCTTAATCTTTGGTTAGCTGGCCAGACAAAGAGTGAATAGATATCACAAATGTATGCTATCAGGCAGCTAATCTAACACAACCCCAATGTTGGATTTGGCTCCACCAGTACACATGCTACCGAACACTCACTTCTTATGCATACTCACCTCCTGGCTACAGCAGCCAGAGCAATGTGGCCACTGTTGTATGATCAGTGGCGATGCTGGCGCGTTATCCATTAGCACACCGGGGGCCTTCAGAGTTCATGGTCCCCCAGGCATGTGCCTACTGTGCCTAATGGATAATCCCCACCCCACAACCATATACATTATTTTCTATTGCATGGCAAGCGGGATTGATACAGGCTAAAACAGCTGTGTTGAGCAATGAGTTGTATCAGTCCAAGTGACTTCTGAAATAACATAACATAGAAAGTCAATTACATTAATGTATAAGCCACTTTTTGAGGCAGAAACCATTACCAATGATAGTAATTTGATGCTTTTCATTACACGGCACTCTGTGAAACCACATTCTATGAACCGCATATTCTGGGCGACCGGATACCTGGGATATACCGTATTTGCTCGATTATAAGACGACCCTGATTATAAAAATCTGAATATTAACTTAGGAAAAAAAGAAAAAGCCTGAATATAAGACGACCCTAAAGGAAAAAAGTTTTACCAGTAAATGTTAATTCATGTAAACTATTTTTTTTAATAAAAGCTATGATTGAGAAAAATATTTTTTTTGTTTTTATTTCCTTGTACTTTCCAACCTGTCCCCCAGTTACGCACATCTGCCCCCAATATCACACCAATATGGCACTGTGGCCCATGATATGCCTTTTAACCCTCTAGATGCCACTGTGCCCCATGATATGCCTTTTGACCCCCTATGTGCCACTCTGCCTCCAGAAATGCCTTATACCCCTATATCCCATTCTGGCATTTAGGGGGTTAAAATGCATATTATGGGGCAGAGTGGCATATAAGGAGGTATAAGGCATTCCAGGAGGCAGAGTGGCATTAAGGGAGTTAAAAGGCATTGTATAGAGCACTCTGCCTCCAGAAATGCCATATACCCCTATATGCCACTCTGGCATTTAGGGGGTTAAAAGGCATATTATGGGGCAGAGTGGCATATAGGGAGGTATAAGGCATTTCAGGAGGCAGAGTGCTCTATTAAATGCCCCCTTAATGCCACTCTGCCTCCTGAAATTCCTTATACCTCCCTATATGCCACTCTACCCCATAATATGCCTTTTAACCCCCTAAGTGCCAGAGTGGCATATAGGGTATAAGACATTCCAGAAATGCCCTATGCCCCCATTTAACACACACACACACTTACCGGTGCTTCCAATTTCCTGCTGTATTGCCGGGGCAGCGGGTTGACGTCTCCTTCCGCTTCAGCCGGAAGGAGGTGGAGTTGGCAGCGGGGGTTTGTCTGAGTCCGTCGCGCATACCTTCACCGGCTGTCAGAGATCAGAGATCGCGTAGACGTCAACCCGCTGCCCCGGCAATACAGCAGGAAGCACCGGTAAGTGTGTGTGGGGGGGTGTTAAATGGGGGGGGGGACAGGAGGATCCAGGTCTCCTGCAGCGGTGCTGAGGTCTGATTAGAAGACGACCCCGATTAGAAGACGAGGGGTATTTTTCAGAGCATCATGTAACAACATAATATTATAAATTGTACTAAACATTCTTAAATACATTAACAATGGTTGGATGACCAGTGAGTAGAATGAATGGTTGTGATTGAGTTGTTAAGAAGATTTACCTAAAATGAAAGTTCGGCAGGGGGCTGAAATGCCTTGCGGAGAGAGTATTGTATCCACATTATTGTTATATGTACCGTATATATGGGATATATAGTATGTTCAGTGGTAGCTTGTATTGAGCTGGCTGACTTTCTGTGAAAATTGAGTTTAATGACATTTTGGTGGAGAGGAAATCGTTATTAGCACTTACCATTCACCCAGGGAAGAAGCACTGAGTGTTTAAATTCCCTTCCTAGCTGCATGTTTTTTATCATCATAGTCTGTACACACAAAAAAACCATCACTACTCCCATGCCTTCTGTTCATCCGAGACTTTTTGAAGGTCCTAAGTGCCTGAGCTTAACTTCATTCAGCAATTATTATCCGTCCTGCTTCTCTTTGGCATTATAATCTATGGGTTTTGCTTCCACGGTTTCACTTGACTGGGCTCTGTGATCAAATTTCTTAAGACACTATGGGATTTTACTGGCAAAACGCTAAGCAGCGAGCAGGCTAGTAAGGAGATAACCAGCGCAAGCATTCATCTTTCTCTCTCTCGCTGATCAGTGTCTGACACCATATGTACAAAATGAGATATGGCACACAATTTTTGGTTTTGTAAGAATAGCAATGATGATGATGTTGTCCAATAACAATTTACAGCCCTGGAGCCCCTCAGCACGACAGTAAACACAGAATGTATTTTATATATATATATATATATATATATATATATATATATATACACATATATACCGGTATATTATATATGATATAGAGGTATATATATAATACACAGACACAAACATGTATATAATAATGAATTAATAAAGTCTGTATTTACTGTGTGGTCAAAAGAAGTATGGGTGTGTTATTACATTACATTTTTGTTATCCTCTACATTTCGCAGCTTGATTAAAGTGATGCTACTAGAGGCAAGCGCTTACCAGGCACAGACTGGCCATTTAGCATAGTGACATAAATATTATTGTGAATTTTCACTGCCTCCCTTTTGTAACAGCGCTATGGAACCTGTTGGTGGTCTATTAATGGAACGTAAAGACATTGGTTTTAGTCAGCCTGGGCTTCAATTTGTTGCTGACCAGACAACATTAATCATGTTAATCAGTATAGAATGTGGCTGTGAGTTATGGAGTTCTTCTCCCACACTGTGTGCCATCATGATTTGCCTATGTATGGTACCAGTTAGATTGCGCTCACACATGGGGGTCTCTCAGGACTTTAAATGCTTGACTAGTATATACCGTGTGATTAGCTTAACAAGCCATTGTGCCAAACTGGTACCAGTAGCATTTCAGAACCTTGCTTGCTAATGGAAAAAACATTGGAAACTCATAGACAGTAGCCTTATCAATCCAAATGTGGAATGTTCCTATATTAAACCTGTTTAGCTGAATGAATGGCAGCATTGAGGGGAACGCTCCTTTATTCACTGCTGCTTCCCACTTTAAGGAATTAGTGGGTAATGATTAGATGTGTGCTGATAATGGGGCTAAGGAATGACAATAAAGAAGAAATACAAAACAAATTTATTAGGTTTTGTTGATCGCCTCACTTAATCAGATCATAACCTTTGTCATTGTGCTAATTTGTATTCTGCCATATGCTGCAAATGCCGACATTTCAGAAAATCCCTCCAGCCGCGTTCAGGGTTTGTCTTGTATTTCGGGAAGCCTTTGATATCTCCGTTTGCACTGATTTTCTAAGTGCTGTGGCACGGCTGGTATGAATATGCTGACCATACATCCTGTTTAAGTTGATGAAAAGTGATTAATAAAATCACGGTTCTTAATGAAAGTGGAAGAGTGATCTTTGTATCAATCTATTAGCAAGGAAAGGAAATAGATACAATGACATGCAATTCAATCCTTGGGCAAGAACTCCTGAAATCCCGTGGATTAAGATGCCGGAATGTTCCATATAGAAACAGACAGGTTCCTTGGGGAAATGCTGTTTGTGTATGTGCATGAGCCTCATCTTCTTAGCTAGTGCTGAGTAAGGCAGTTTTCGAGCATGCAACTCAGCGGGAAGGGAGGGGGCAGGTACATTTAATTTGGGTCTGCAATATCAGTCTAGGGATTCAGTCCATTAACCCCTTCCCAGCAACCAAAATCCGCAGAGAAGAAAAATATATATATATGGCAGATTTGAGCTTAATAAGAGATGGTTGTTCTCCTCCATTAACCGAGGGTCAGTCGCCTTTAGGGCTCCATGCTGATTTGATTCCAAGCAGGACAGTATCAGGCTAGAATCGGGGCCACTTCTAGGACAAAAACATAGATGAGTCACTTAACTTGTTATTAAGAAACTTTCATGATGCGGTTCTGGTGCCCATCGATCCAACTCTAACTTGTGAAATTGAAGGTTTTTTTTAGAATGCAGTGACCGTGCCCCCACTTCCAGCTTATTATAATCAGTAATATGACATCTTTATGCAAGGGTGGCTTTTTTGAGGTTGTAGTGCTCTCTGGAGGATAAAATGAAACAGAAATTGCACGTATCATTTTTCCAGCATTGATTTCCATCACGCTGCAATAAAAATGACGCTTCTGTGTGTTGGAAGCACTGCATTATAGGCCCTAACGAAACAGCGATGTCAAATACATTGACATGACTTATGCTAAAGCCTTAACGCTGGAGTCCCATCATGCTCCCCATCTCTGCAGGACATTTAAGTCCCATCACTCTCTAGAACACATCATTTTAGCCTATTTAGCAAGCCAGTAGCGTGAACAATTTGTACCTGGCAATGATAGGGAGTTTGCAAAACTTTTTTCTGCCTATCAGTAGATAAGACACAATAGTCATGGTCAATGCACCTATAAATGCCCATAAGAAATATTTCAACTTCTTATGGCCTCAACACCAAAGCCTTCACTCTTTGAATTGCCAGTTTCCCCCTTACACACAATGTCCGTCTGTACCAGCATTTAACCCCTTAATGACAAAGCCCGTACATGTACGGGCTCAAAATGCATTGTTTTCAATGGGTTTAGGGACCGCCCATTGTCCTTAAGGGGTTAACAGCATGAATATAATTGTCCAATGATGTAAACTCTGTTTACTGTCACAAACACTCAATTTCGTCCTCCCATCCATAATTATTTCTTTCATTACCTAAAATATTTTATTAAGTCCTTGCCAACTCCTACCACATTTCTGTCCGAAAGATTTGCATTTTTTTTTCCTTTTTCCCTAAAATTCAATAAAAACCCAAAAATCACTATAAAAAAAATAACCAAAACTTCATTAAGTGCCCCTACAACATTAGTTTGATTGCTGCAGAATATCTGTGGCCTCTGTTGTTTTGTTATTTAGGTAAGTGCTATATGCTGCAGTCTCATTTACTCCAAGAGCCTCCTCTCTTGTTACAGCAGTCATTCCCTGGGCTGACCTCTCTAATACCTTGGCACAGACTGTAGACTTCTGATTCTTGCTTGGGAGGACCTTCTTTTCTTTGGAAGAAGTAGAACTGGAGATGTTGTTTCCGTTAACATGAACTCTTTATTTTTGATGGTACACAGTACAAGTAAGCTTAAATGATTTTCTGAAAGCACGGCTCTTGAATTCAGCAAAAATCACTATGCAGAAAGCCTCCCGGAGCCCCATGGCCTTAAAGTTAATAGGTTTTTTTATGATCAGAGTGTCAATGACAGGTATTTATAGTAACATTTTGCCAATACACAGTATGCTTTGGTGATATTTAAAAAACAGCGATGGAAGGATGTGGATAGTTTTTTCTCCAAATGCCTTTTCCTGTAGGTTTGGGACATTTCACTAATTCTCCATGAGCAATATCCACAAGCTCCTGGGGTACTTTTACTTACTATTCTTGCCAGCCGTAAATCGAGAAATTGGCGTGGTAGCCTGATAAGTATTAGCGCTGTATCAAACAAATGTGTAGGGCTTTAAAGTGCATAGGTGAAACAAAGCATTGGTAGCGGTTTTGCGGAATGTGGATAAGACTGACAGTCCCCCTAAAAAGCATTGCCCATCCATTGCCCTTGTCTACCAACCAAAATTCCCCATGCTGGAATACTGGAGGACGTCTCATGTCCCAAAATGCTTTGTCCACAACTAGTTTATGAGAGGGGCATAGTCACAGAATGGCCAGGGGGTGGGTAGAGGTTGAGTAGGATTACCTCCAAGATGCAATGCTTTCACCACCCATGACACCCCTGAAACGTGGTCAACTAGGCAAATCCCTATAAATCCCAATCTTGGCACCCAAATGCATTTTTTTAGAAATGTGGCCCTGTTTTTTTTTTCCTGTTGTATTGTGACTTTTTAACAGAACAGATAGTGTCCTACATGATTAAATCATACTATGACAAATTATATGTTTAATGTGGTTGTCTCACTGGCATTATCATACGTGAAGAGAGGCGCTAATTTACCCTTTAAAGTAACAGAACCAACTCAAGCAGCTTCTCTATTAAAATCTCTGCCTATAGTTGTAAGAACCCAATGCCAAGTATATAGGCAGTGTGATAATTACATTGAGAGAATGCATGCTTGGTTGCGATATTTTGCAATATTTTGGGACCCCACTGCTGTCTTTGGACCTCAGCTCTTATCTTCTTGGGTTAATGAGAGTTCTAGCTGAAGCAGATGTCAATGTTTTGATGGTCATAACGTGGTTTTTAACATATTTCCTATATAATAGTACAGGAACTGTAGATCTGTGAATTGAGGGAATGCATTGTAGTTTACAGACAATCTGGAAGGTGTCAAAGACAAGAGAGTTGCAAGTGTTGCAAATATCTTGACATACTGTTTGCCACCTATTGCGCATATGGTGGGGTTTCTCCTTGATCTTTTTGAAGTGACACATTTCAAGCAATGTTTAAAGAAGAATGGAAAAAAATAATGTAGCAGCTCTGGCTACAAAAATGTGGTATTATGTTAATTTGTTCCAATTAACATCCTTTATCCGCAGACCTAGAGACTGTCATTGTTTTTAGTCATGTGATATTTCATTTTTATTTATATTTATTTTTTAAAACTTACTTTTAATCTGAGACCAGTAATAAAATAAATGATGGGTGATCCCCTTTTAAGATCCTAGACCTTCATCTTCAGAATATATATTTGCTTATTCTTTGCAAGCTATGATAACGGTGATGGAACCCTACATCACTGGAGCCACTGGAGAGGCCTGACAGCCAGCCTCCTCCCTATTGACTATGGGCCCTGGCTTTGTAAAGACTTCTGTGTCTACCCCCAGCAGTATATCATCTCATCACTTGCTGATGGGATTATCCCAGGCAGACAGCCAGGATATGCAACCAGGGTGAACTAATGTTGTATAAGTCAGCCCCCCCACCACACACACAGTTTCACCACTACAGACATTTACCTCGGCCAAGCCATCCCTGGAACTGATTTTGGCCAGTAATAGTGGACGTTGGGACCCCATTGTATTGTTAGTCCCTTTACTAACCCTATTGTCTCTGGACGGCAGATTAAGGGGGCGGTTGTGTACCCATTGTATTCCACTATGTTGAAAATTAATTTATGTCTGTATTAAAAACCCTGTGTGTGACAGTTCTTGTACTTCACCCTGCATTAAGCTTCTGCTAGTGATTTGGGTGACTGGAGAGTTGGTGATTTGGAGTGTGTCCGTATGCCATTCTAGGAAGCTAGGAAGCAGCTATTGATGGAGGTACCCAGTTAGGGTACAGGGCGTCCCGTCACAATACCCAACTCATATTAGACCTGATTTTCAGGAAATATGCAACTGCATCGCCAGATTCCTAAATACATGCCATTAGTGGGGGGGGGTGAATAAAAATCATATGGAAATAATAAAATCAAATCCACCTATTAACCTGTATGAATAGTAGATTTGTGTACATAGACCAAAAATGGTTGTTTTTTTTTATTTTTGGTGGGTTTGTTTTTGGACAATGAATTCCATTTCCACCCTTTTGGACGAAACTTGGAGGGCTTTTTCCTTTCAGAAACGAAATTCATTGTCACTCACCCTCATTGTCACTCACACTGTCTTACACTCACGCTCTCTCACACGCTCTCTGTGTCTCCCTACCTTCTCTGCCAACCACCTCTGTGTCTCCAGCTTTTTTTTGCCTCTTTTTGTTCTTTGCTGCTTTTTTCTTGGTTCATTTTTTGCCTCTATCCGCTGCGTTATCCAGGCCTCCTAATGTTCTTCTGTAAAATGATGCAGACCCCACGGGGACACTGGGGCTCTGCCTTTTTCGGAAGTACTCCAAGAGGCCAGAAAAACGCAGACGGATCACTGGAGAAAGAAGAATGTTGCAAATCCGTTTGTATTGTTCTGGCTTCTTGACTTCCCCAAAAGTGCAGAGCCATAGCATGCCCCACAGGGACAGCCTAACCCCCATTCCTCCGATTGAGTGGTGATGTGGTCCCTGTGGTGTGCGCCAAGGTGTTGTGTTGTATTGATCAGCACCAAGATTATCTTCTGTTCATGGTTGCCAGCTCATTTGTTTCTTTAATCTTTGTGAAGAGAATTGATTACATACATGCACAACATGCCCATATCATAATGGTTTATGTGACAGGAAGGCCAAACTCTGCAGTCTTTCTGCAATTCCAGCAGTAGTTTTATGGGGAATGCTATGTGTTTGCTTACCTGGAGACTGCTTCCCAGTTTGCTTGTCAGGAGCATATCCGTACACTCTAAGAGCTTATTACTCTTGGAGTTCACAATCAAGCACAGTGGTGTCCCCTGCTAAACAGGGGAAGAAAAGAGGGTGGTAGATAAGTGGTGGAGGCTTCTACTTTGAGGCAGTTAAAACATGGTGGATAGGCATATGGCTATTCTGAATCTAAGACAAGACCAAGGACTGATCAAGGTCTTAACATCAGTAAACATGGGCAGACTAGTTGGGTCAGATGGTTCTTATTTGCTGTCAATGTTTGTTTCTGAAGTTATTTATGCTTCCCATTGTATACCCAACTGCTGTAAAACTCTATATTCTGTATATTCCTCTCTTTTGTATCTCTCCTATATTTTTCAGTTTGCACACAGCCTTTAAACAATTTTAGGTGATTAGATTTAAAGTTCCCTAATGCAACAATAGAGCTGAGATTCGATCAGTCCCCAGGGCACATGTAAAATGACCCGCAGGACCTTCACAACTTGCAGTAAGAGCCATCTGATGAAGGGGGGGGAGGGATTACTTGTCTTTGCTTTAATATATTGATAATTTTCCTATTCTGCCACCTATTAAAGAATGTTTGTTAACCTCTTCGTGGAAAGACACTAATATTTTATTTGGGATTTTGCAATTGATCTTGTACCTTGCTCAACCCATATGCCCTTGTCCCTTCCAATGCTACATTGTACCTCCCCTGCTCCTAATCTTCATATATTATTCAGAATTGCTGTTGCGGATCATCTTGCTGCCACTGGTACAGTCAGTGCGCTACTCGAATCTCACAGAGTTAGATAAACATCTCCTATCCTACTAGAAAGATGTCCTTAAAATCCTTAAAACAAGGCTAACACTCCATAGATGGGTGAGGCACAAGCTGAGCACATAGTATGCCTCCCAATGCTATAGATAACAGAAGACCTATCTTGAATGAGAGCATACCTCAACGATTAAAGAGATGTCTAACTGCAAACTACCCAGGAGGAAGTCATCGTTTTTGGAACTGTGCAAATGAGAAAACCTTTTCGTGTCCATGTTTATCGCCTTCCATCATTCCGTCTGCGGTGTGGACATTTGATGACATTGAGATAAGGTATCCTCATTGACTGCCAGCTACAGAATGGCAATACAGATATTTTGCTCGTTCTCTGTTTCTACAGACAAAGAACCCAAAAACAGGAAGGACAGCGATCACCAAAGCGAAGAGATTCAGTTGATGGAGGATTATGGCCCCGCCATAGATCCTGCAGTTTTTGCTAGCAGCTGCACCCTTCATGGACTTAACCACATCATCACAGATGGGCCTTGGGGAGCTCGTCGGGCAGCCTGGGCTATAGCTTTTCTCTTGTCGCTGTTTTTTTTCCTGTCTCAGGTTTGGGATCGAGTTGTTTATTATCGGTTATACCCTCGCCTCACTGCTATTGATGAAATGGTTGCCAATTCAATGGACTTTCCAGCCATCACTTTCTGTAACTGCAACCGCTTTCGATCTTCACAGCTTTCCCCATCCGAGCTGCTCTTCCTCAAACCTCTTGTAGGATTCCCTGGGGATGGAGATTCTGAATTTAATCCGTCACCTCAGTTTGATTCTGATCTCTTTGATTTGATGGAGATCACTGACCGAGCCTCTCACCAGCTCAGTGACATGATGCTAGATTGCCGGTACCAAGGAAAGGAATGTGATTCTAGTGACTTTATCCCGGTAAGAAAACACAGGATTCTAATGGGCCACATAACCATACCGATGAACCAGTACATTTTCTATATTTAATGCAACACAGAAGAGCTCACCATCTCTCAACACCCTTAGTCAGCATAGAAGAAATTAGTTTTTGTGTACAGTTGATTAGCTTGCTTTGTTGTTTCAATACAGTTTCCATCATGCTCAGTCACTTATAGGTGCAACGACTTGGAGTCAAATACTAGCTCAGGGATTCTAGTTGGTAAGCATTTTTATCCATCAAAATTGGTTTAATTTACTCTTCAAAAAAAGGATTTGATCCTGTTATGATCCAGTTAATCCCCCTGACATTTGTTCTCTTGTAGCAAACTGCTGCATTTATTATACTCATGCTGCTATTTGTATCATTGAAGATGTGCTAATAATGTTGCATAGGGAATAAAAAGACTTGTCGCGGAACAAAACTTCCATTCCAAGGGATATACGTTGAGTTAGCAAGATGAAAGTCTTCCTCTGTAGCCTCCTTTTCATGCAAGTTGTATTTATCCTCCAGTTTGTGTATGGATGAACCTCGTTAGCAAAGGCTTTTTGCAGAACAACTTCTTTTCTATTAGACTATATTACCAGTATGTGGCTCAATGCATAGATGAGGTGGAAGTAATGTAATTAAGGGCTGCGTTGTAAATGGAGATATCCGCATTAGCTTCATTTGTACAGAGGAAGGGTATTAAACAAATAATGTTTTTAAAGGATCATAACAGAAACCAATATGTTTATGGGTAATGTCATATCCAACTAAGATTCTCCCTGTATTTAAATATTTGAGAGAACTAGTTCTATTCTATGTGATTTTGTCATCTATATAGAAAGAGAATAAGAGACAGAAACATAGATCAGTTTGTACCTATGTGTGTGTGTATATATATATATATATATACCGTATTTGCTCGATTATACAACAAGTTTTTTTCCAGAGCAAATACCCCTTGTCTTATAATCGGGGGTCGTCTTATAATCAGACCTCATGATCTGACTATGAGACTAAGATCCAGATCCCCCGCAGCGATGCAGGGGACCTGGATCCTCCTGTGTTATGCCCCCCTCCCAACTTACCGGTGCTTCTGAGTCCCCGGTGCTTAGTCCGGGCAGCGTGTACAGCTCTACGCGATTCGCACCGGTAAGTTTGGAGGAGGGAGGGGGAGGGGAGTGTTAAACGGGGGGGCATAAGGCATTTCTGGAGGCAGAGTGCTCTGTGAAATGCCTTTTAACCCCCTTAATGCCACTCTGCCTTCAGAAATGCCATTTAACCCTCTATACGCCACTCTGCCTCCTGAAGTGCCTTATACCTCCCTATATGCCACTCTGCCCCATAATATGCCTTTTAACCCCCTAAATGCCAGGGTGGCATATAGGGGAATAAGGCAATTCTGGAGGCAGAGTGGCACATATGGGGTCAAAAGGCATATCATGGGGCACAGTGGCATATAGAGGGTTAAAAGGCATATCATGGGGCACAGTGGCATATAGGGGGTATAAGGCATTTCTGGGGCAGAGTGGCAAGCCTGGGGGCAGATGTGCATAACTGGGGGAGCAGGTTGGGAAAAAAGGAAATAAAAACAAAATATTTTTCTCAATCATAGCTTTTATTAACAAACAATTGTTCACATAGTTTACATGAATTAACATTTACTGGTAAAACTTTTTTCCTATAGGGTCGTCTTATATTCAGGCATTTTCTTTTTTTTCATAAATTAACATTCAGATTTTGGGGGGTCGTCTTATAATCGAGCCAATACGGTGTGTGTATATATATATATATATTTATATATATATATATATATATATATATAATATGCACAGCATCTGTGTCATGCGATCCCAACCCAATGCTAAACTCAAAGCTATGTGTAAAATACCAGGACTATGCAAAGGAGAGAGTCCATGTAGCAATGGGTTAGGAATCAAAAAGTGACGAATCCTGGGCCTCATTCAATGACTTGTCTAAACCTTAATTGGCTTTAACAGAGGTGAATAACTCATGGACTGTTATGCTCAAGTGTAAAAACCAGACAACGACCTCTAAAACATGCTACAAAGAAAGCTAACGGAAACATCTGCATGTAAGCAATTCAGTGATAATCTGTGCATGTTTACAATGATACGTTTTAGTCCGATTTTCTAGAAGATAAACAAGCAGGTCTAGGCATTTGTAAATCAGGACTTATCGTGATTAATGTAAAGGTAACACACAGCACATGCACAAAGATGTCAAAAGCCACCTCGACACTTTTAGTTCGACCCTTTCATTAACAGATGAAATGCAATATGTACCAGCATTGCAATGCAATACATCACATTTATATATATAGCGCCAGCAGATTCTGTAGAGATTTACAATCAGAGCCGGTAGGACAACAATAACAAACTTGTACAAAAGGAGCCTGCTCTTGTGGGCTTATAATACAATACAATATAAATATATATATATATATATATATATATATTTAAATAATTAATTATAGCAAAAATAATAATCATAATTATTAAGAGAGGTGTTCGCCTGAATATATATAAAGATAGTTGTATTTCAGTTTGTATTAAGGGAATCTGGGCACATTTGTATAGCTCCTTAATTGGTTGTCCTAAGGTTTGCTTTGATCGGCTTAGACAAGCCGTGATCTTTAATTGAAAATAGTGTTCGTTATGAGGCAATACAAAGTAACACGCGATAAATGTGTGAATGGCATTGTTAGCACATGTTATTTGTTTTTGCGCCCTCAGAGCTGAATCGCTGACTGCTTTGGAAGAATTTAAGGCTTGATTTTTTTTTCCGCAATAACGCAGGAATTAAAGGGGTCATTGAATCTGCACCTTGTGCCTTCATCTGCCATTCTCTGTCTAGACTTTCTAGAAAGCTCTGGACACTTTGAAAATATCTAAATTAAGATTTGTACATGTATTTTAATTAAATATATAAAAAGCTTTACCACTAATTATGGCTAAAAAGGAAACCGCAGAAATAGATATTTTTCACTTCATCATTAAGAAGAAAGTAGTACCCAACGCAAGTAGAGATAAGGTTTGGTCTCTGCTGCCCCCATTCCTCTGGTTCTGGAGAACTACAACTCTACACCTCATATAAACATCACTGACGATCTGGTTTTAAATACTTTAGAGTTACAGGGTAAGTTCTCCTGGGGTCACTGTTTGCTGCATTTAGGGGTCTTTTCTGTTTTCCTTGCTAAAATTCAGAAGGTAAAAGGGTAACTTTGTTAACACACATAGTAAAGAAAAGATGCTTTTGGAACCAGGGATTCTTCATCACTCTCTTTTGTTACTGAATGCACTACCTAAAACACTTACATTCAGTGACTTATCCAGGCCTAAGGCTGCAGGTCTATAAGAGCGGTAGTCCCTTGGCTCTAAAACCAGGGGGGCAGGTTACACGGGGTACAGGGCCAGTTACTTACACTTACGCTATGGAGGTTGTGCCGGCTCAGCACAGCCTTCATAAAATGCATTAAAAGGTGCTGTTCGCCTTTATGACACAGTGTGCGCTGGGGTATGATGTCATATTCCAGCACGCCATGTTTTAAAGTTGATGTGAGCCTCCTAATGCATGCAAGATGCAAAGGGAGAGGCTGGGGGTCAGCCCTAGAGCAGCACCCAAGCCAAATGCACCTCTGCTTACATTCACATTCACACGGTTTAGTACTGCACTTCAGCTTCTAAGAGCCTACAAGGCTGTGCATAGAGCGGGGTATCCAATGATCCTAAACTCTCTGGGATTTCTCCTCTCTGGGTGCTCCAGTACGTGTCCACAGGTACCCTATACAATCCAAGTGTCCCTGTTTCAGAGGGACAACCCCTCTTTACAATGAAATCCTCAAACATAGTTAAATAAACTGGAAATGTGACTGAGATGACATTATGTTAAACAGAGCCGGCCTTAGGCGTTGTGGCGCCCTGTGCGGACTACTCCTCTGGCGCCGCCCCCTCACCTTGTTGCCGGAGTCCTGCGGTGACAGCGGGAGACATCTGTCTTCTCGCTCTGCCGGCATTTCATGTTGAGCGCCAGAATAGTCCTGCGCTCTACATGAGATGCCGGCACCGCGACGGAGTCACGGAGAGTAAGGGGTGCCAAGCGGTTGCTGAGAACTTCACGAGCAACCGCTCGGCGCCCCTGCCCGGGACTTAGATTAAAGCATCGTTTTTTTATTGTTTTTTTTTTTTAAACTTTATTTAACATGAATGATGTTAAATAAAGTTTAAAAAAAAACAACGATGTTTTAAGTTACGTCTCAGGCAGGCGCCCCTGCTACAGTGGCGCCCTGTGCGGTCGCACAGGTCGCACACCCCTAAGGCCGGCCCTGATGTTAAAGATAAAACTGGAGTGGAGGTGGAGGTAGGTTGCGCAGTGGGCTGTGATTAGTAGTTATGGCAGGGAATCTGATTCTGCTGGTAACAGACAATATTTTCTCCTGTGCTTTTAAGGGTACATGGAACGTAAGTGTGTTGTGGGCATTTTGGGCACATAGTTTCCCTTCTATTTAGTGATTATGTTCACAAAATTTAAAACCATGTAATAATATTCAAACTGAACAGCCAGGTAGGCATTGGCAGATAAATGCTGCTTTTTTTCCTTAAACTAGATCTGTCACTTTTCCTAAATCATACTTTTTACAGTTCTATATGCTTAATAAACCAATATAATGGCATTTACAGAGTTATAAATGGGAGCAGCCATTTTGACTTCATGTTCTTTTCATAATCAGGATTTGCATGATCATTAGGTTGTCTGTCCCCTATTAAGCGGCTGAATGTTGATTAGTTCAGGCGGCCTTTTTAAGGGTGAGCTTAGGAGAAGGAAGAGAACTTCAGGACGTACATAATTAGATAACCTTGGACACCCTACTTTGAGACAGCTTCCCTGATGTTAACTTTGAAACTAAATATCTCCTAAATAATTGCACCGATTGCTGTATGAGACCAAGTCTGTATATCTCAGTGATACATTATTAATGAATAAATTGCAAGATCTCAAAAGCAGGACCTACTTCTCCTTCGGTGCCTTCTGCTTGTGTTACTGATAATTGTTTATATTATTAATGGAGTATTCTTTCTTCATTCTAAAAACATGACGGAATCTGCTTGCACTCTCAAAACGTAACAAGAGTAATAAAATAATAAAAGTTCTTGAAACATTGTGAGTCTTGATACTATTATGTGTATACACTGACCCATTAAGTGCACCCTGAGACTCTTTAAGTGTTTAGCCCATTAATGGCTCGTCATGCAGATTCTGTGTAGCGACTCATCAAACGCATTAACCAAATGACTCTAATACCTGGACTCAAACAGGAATATCAACCCTGACATACTGGTAGCAAAAGCACAAAAAGGATTCTTAGATATTATCAGATCGTTGTAGAGTGGCAATAATTTAGGTCCAGGCTGTGTGACCCTAAGATTTTGCCCCTTCACCCTGAGATGGGAGCAAAAACCTTAAGAGTTCCCTATGAAAATCACTAAAATCTACAGACTCCATCAAATTTACCAAAAGTTTGATTCTTATTTCCAGTGAACCCAGATTTGTGACCTACAATAGCTGCTGGTATATCTTATGTGGCAGTCATTCAGTATTTTTGTGGTTTTTTCCCGGTTTTTATCACTCAAAATAAAAATCCACCTTAATCTCTTATATCAATCCTGACATTGGTTGTTATGGTAACAGTGCATTAATTATGCCAAATTTAGTGTTTTTACCCCGTTACAATGTTTTTTCCTGGGGTTAGAGAACTAGAAAGATCAGACAATGGCTTGATCTTTCTAGTTCTGCTACCAATAATCAATTTTTCACTCAAATGGCAATTCCGGGTATTGAAAACGTTATACTGTGAACCTTTAAATTGACATGGTATCTAATCCACTATAGGCCTGTAGACAAGATGGGTGTTTTATGAGACGCATATTGGCATCTGCCCCAGAAATCTGTCAGACGCTGCTTGCTTTATTCTTACGTTTTATTTTTATTTCATATGTTGCCCAAGAGAGCATTTAGAAAAGTCTGTACAGAATGTGTTTTAATCAATCTGTCAGCACTGATGTAATAACCTTATGTGGATTTCTTTTTAACAGGCACAATATCAGATATAAAAGGTGTGGGTGACGGATTCAGCTATTAATATTGACACAGCAAACATATGATTTCTCTTTTCAGGCACATCGCATGCTGTACAGTGTTCAGTCCTTAATTTTAGTAGGGTCATCACCCAAATGTCTCAGCGGGGGGATAATACACCCCACTATTCCCCACATTACCATTAAAGAAACTATACACTTAACATTAAGCACTTGTCTGGAATAAAAATGTCTCAATCTCAGTCAAGCCTTGGTAAGGAGTGCTAAAGACATGTTTGGTTTTATTAAGGGCTGACAATGTCATTGACTCTTCTAGTCATATTGAGCAAGTGACTTTAATACCGTGTGCCTCCAGGCCCCAAAATATTTGATTGTTCCGAGTGTAAATATGCTGTGTATACTGTCAGCATTAAAATACCACTGCTTGCCCCTTCAGTGCTGTATTAATTGGCGAACGGTATACCATCATAGACATCTGGAAGGCATCCCATACACCAGTCAGCCCTAATCTCCATACCTGGGAACTCTCTGGGTTCGGCCCAGAGAACTCACGGGATCAGGGTCTTGACACGTCTCACTCCCCGCCCATTTCTCCCTTTAAATGGGAAATGGGAATGCCACTGACGGCGGCAGGAATGCCCACTGACATCAGCGAGAATGCCCATTGATATCAGCTGGAACGCCCCAATGTAAGTGGGGCCACCCACCGGCATCAGTGGGCAGTTCTGGCCACTTCCCACCAGGGTATGCTGCGGGTAGCCGGAGCCCGCAAGTTCCCAGGTATGCTAATCTCTGTCAACCAAGAAATGTATCCTTAGCTATCCTATTTCCTAGAGCATTTAATCTGCAAACTTATCTTGGAACGTTCTTTGCCGTATCATCCTAAATGTCTACTGATCTTTAAGTTGTTGGTAGGAGGCTTAGCTGCAGTCTCTTCTCTCTCTGGGAACAAATAAAACTTGACAATTTGTAGGTTTTGTTGTTTTGTTAAAATGTATATCCTAAAGAGTACTAAAACGCCCAATGCCATGCCTCTGAGGTTTTCTCTCCCCACAGGGGCATAAGAAGCAGTCTGCACAAAGCCCTTCTTGGTGTTGTATGTGCCTGGTCCTGGGGTATCGGCTACTTTTATCCAAGATCATCTCAAAGTCTGGTTCTTAGCATGGGTTTTTTTCACATAATAAAGGAGTCCCAAATCATTTATAAGGTCAAAGACCATGTGTGGACCTTTGGTAGTTGGAAGTTGGAGCCTTTTTGTATTGCTGCTCCTCAAGGTTGAAGCTCTCTTTAATTGTAATATTTTTATGAGCCACGTGAAATGGGGGGTCGAGGGAGTATTTTCGGAAAGTGACTTGCTCCTTTAAAGTCCACGATCAGAATGCAAAATGCTGTGCAGTATTAATACTTGGCTGGTGGGGGATTTGGGGCATAAAGATGGCATGGAAAAACTAAACAAGGGCACTTGGGAGGGGGAAATCATCTTTTCAAACACATGGTTTGGGGTATTCTATGCAGCTGTGTGACTGAATGTATGTATGAAAGCAGTAAAATATGGTTCTGGAGGGCCTTTTGAGAGAATTAACACTAAAAATGTTAAATTTTAACTATTTAAATATTTCACTGGGACAGCCTAATGCAGGCGACCTTTACCTTGAAAAGATATGACCTTTCTTGCAGAAATGAAATAGCGTAGTTACTGTATTTTTCAGGCTGTAAAATGCACCGGATCATAAAAAGCACAGAAAAAATGAAATGATGGAAAAGGGCTGCCCATGAGGATAGGAAACCAGCTGCCATTCACAGAAACTCCGGGAAAGTCTAGAGCCTTCCCACCCAGGACCGCACTGGGATTTATTATTATTATTATTTATTGTTTTATATAGCGCCATCAATGAAAAGGGATCCTTTATTTAATAGCTGATAAATAAAAGGCGCATGGTCGCCTTCTGGATGCACGGGCCTTCATGCTACACTCTTGCATCAACCCTGTACCTTTTTACAGTGTGCAGCGGACACACCGGGCAGTGGCCCACCAGGCATTTGCCCTGTTTTCTTAACAGCCAGTCCAGGTCTTTTTGAGCTATGGTTGTAGGGGGTTTCTAACCCTTCGGATTATTCAAGAGCACTGGCAGCTATATCCAATATAGGAACCATGTAAAAAAAGAGCTGGGAGAGTTGATGATTTTAAACAATGGCAGAGTTACCATCAATAGTGCACTAATGATTATTTCTATAGCCGGTGTCAGTTTTTACATGATAATAGGGCAAGATAATGCAAATAAGCCTTTTCTCCTTAGTTTTTTTTCATATAAACCCTGCATTTTTTTCATTATTTACCTTTGTCCCCTCTCCAAATAGGTGTTTACAAGATACGGCAAGTGTTACACCTTCAACTCAGGACAAAATGGACGACCTCCACTAATTACTACTAAAGGTGGCACAGGGAATGGCTTAGAGTTAATGCTGGACATCCAGCAAGATGAATACCTGCCAGTGTGGGGAGAAACAGGTAAGTAGGTACATGTGTTTTAAGTTATAATAATGGACAGCTGGATTACTAATTCAACTGGAGGCTGTCTGACCTGCTTGAATTAAGGTTAGTCTATCTGTCATGCAGATGAGACATCCTTCGAAGCAGGGATCAAGGTGCAGATTCATAGTCAGGATGAGCCTCCCTTCATTGACCAGTTGGGTTTCGGAGTAGCTCCTGGATTCCAGACATTTGTATCTTGCCAAGAGCAACGGGTGAGTGGCCATGTAAAAAGATAAAATATTATTGTGTTTTTAGATGAAATAGACTCCAGTTAAGATGTCCGTGTTCTGACACCCTTCAATATACTAAGACAAAAGCCAACCCCCCTGTGTATTGGTGGTGGACATTTTTGTAGTGCATATTTAACAGCGTTCCATACACTATGTTGAATTTAAAACATTTGTAACTCAATGTGGCTCTAGAAACATCATACACAGTACTGTTTAATGTATATATCCTTGTTTTTGTCAAAATCTGCATTCAGGGAGTGCACGATTGTCATGAAGCTAGTCATGATGATATAGTATTGTATAATCGATCTGATGTGGACCTGTACATCTCTGTCATTTCACCAATCTGTCATTTTTACTTTCTTAATATCTTATCCTTTCACTGTCTGTCTTTCACACTTGTGATCTTCCAGCTTGTATACCTGCCCCCTCCTTGGGGAGACTGTAAATCCAGTGCCATGGACTCCGAGTTCTTTGACACGTACAGTATCTCTGCCTGTCGGATAGACTGTGAGACACGTTACTTGGTGGAGAACTGTAACTGTCGCATGGTGCATATGCCAGGTACTGACTGCTGCCCTTTACTTTCTGTGTAATCAACAGCATTGAGTTGTCAAGATACAGTTTACAAGTTAAAATAACAGTTCTGCCTGATGAGAGGTCATAGTCTAAAACTAGAGAGTTAGCGGTTTAGCTGTAATGTAAGGGAGTTTTACTTTACATGGTAGATAAATGAAACAGTCTAACATCAGAAGTGGTGGAGACTTAAACATGTATGGGATAGGCATAAAGCTATCCTGAATCAAAGACACAACCATGGACTGTTTAAGTTCTGAGTCTTCCATGACAGAAATGGGTAGACTAGATTAGGAGAATGGCTCTTACCTGCTGTCAAATTCTTGTCTCTATGTTAAGCACACTGTAGGGCACTATAACGTCCCAGACACCCTCATCAAATAAACAAAAGCACTTACCTTAGAGAGCTGCAGCTCCCCTCCACCTTCATGATCTGACGGTTTTTATAAGTTACTCCCTGCCATGTTAACTAGACTTGTGCATTTGTATTCGGGAAAACATGAAAACAAACACGTAGGGTGCATTTTCGTTGTTCAGCCCGAATACCGAACCATCGAACATGACGGCGGCAAAACGTATACGAAGGCGAAGACACACAACACGAAGAATCTTCGTCTTCGTCTACTAATCTCCCTGGTCCCTTCCCCATCTAGCCTAACCATCGCAGGGGTTAACAGGGGTGGAAATCTGTAGGTTTGCCGTTAGGAGTTAAAGGGCCATGAGAGCGACTCTATTGGTCGTCTGCAGGGGCCGCATCAACCAATTTCCTCTGGTCGTTCATACTGACCTTTAACTCTTGGAGACCAGTGGTCTCCCCCAGCCAAGTTGCGGCACCAGGATTTTAAAAGTCTGTACGAGCGACTCTATTGGTCGCCAGCAGGGGGCTCGTCTGCCATCAACCAACAAACACAAACACGAAGAGTTGGCTGGCACCCAAGTCTAATGTTAATTAAGCCAGCACTGGAGCTGACCGTCAGGAAGTATTTCACATGGCAGAAGATGTGTTCAGCCAAAGACCCCTCCTGGCCCTGACATTGCTGGGGGATTAAGTAAATGCATAAGGGGGATTCTGCAAAATCATTTGTATTAACATTCTTATGATGGCTGGTGTATCTGCTTAGTTGTGTGTAGAATACAAACACATAAATCAGGGTAAGAATGCTATTGTATAAAGGTAAGAAAATGGAATACACAAAAAACATTGAATTGTGGAGAACATAATCATGAAAATAACTTATATGGATTCTAAACAAACAATAGAGTGATCAGGAAGAAACCGTAGAGTTGTGGTAGATTTCCCCATTTGGAAATAGGTATAGTTAATGTAGCAGCACAATCATAGAGATTTGATATTTATAAATGGCTGGTAGTTGGTAGAAGTAAAGCACTGCACACCCTGTTACTCTGTGGGGGATCTATTCACTAAAGGCACAGATGGACTGAAAATAGACCCTCCATAGATATTGATAATAAGCATCATGTCAATGGCAAATTTAGCTGTGATATCTAAACCCAAACAAGATCCGTTAAGCTTAATTCAAAATAGCTCTCTGGGCATCACACAGTTAATATTCTTTTCTAAGTGCCCGTGAAAATCAATGGAGACTCAAAGTGGGTCAATTCCTGAAAGCTTGAAGGTGATCGGGTTGCTAGGATGCTGAGTTTCATAGAATTTTTTAAACAAGTGTGTACCAAAACATTTATTTACTTAACTTCATGATGTTCCTTTGGTTTGATGATTTTTTTCCTCTTGCCAGGAGACGCTTCATACTGTACTCCAGAGCTGTACAAAGAATGTGCAGATCCCGCACTTGGTGAGATATTGGTTTTTTTTTATGGGTTTATTTTTTTTTTTTATATTGCCATTGTGTATTGTAGTTTAGGCATGCTTTCATAGAGGGACTTATTGGCACAAAATAATAAAATTGTCTGTCCTGCATCCTCAGAATGAAGTTGTTTTTGTTTCTGCGAGTTAAGCGCTCACGTCCTAAGCTTTTGGTTATATATCTTTAGCTGGAGTCTCTTATTTATTGAGCTCACAAGGATGTTAAGGGTATTAACTCAGTCTGTTGGAAATACAGTCTTTAAAAGTCTAACTATTCTAAAATATAATAGGTGTTCAGTGTAGCCAAGTTTATCAGGCTAGAGCATACAGATTGTGGGGAAATATATGGGAATATTTGTGACTTGACATCCAAGCCTTCCATACCCGTAAAAAATAGGTTTTCTGGGCAAAACACGGGTAAGCAATGGTTAGAATAAAGAGGATGAAGGCAAAACAATACCTTGCGTAATTAAGTTCAATATAAAGCAGCATAGAGCGTTTTGTACATAATATACTGAAACACTAGACCCCATTAGTAGAACGTTTCAGATGTTCTGGCTCCTGGGAATTGGAATTGTCAGGTCTCCAGTTGCCAGCTTGCGATTATTATTTATATGCATCAAATATTACTTTTTATGAGCTGAACAATATATATATATATATATACACACATACCGGTGTGTGTGTGTGTATGTGTGTGTGTGTGTGTGTGTGTGTGTGTGTGTGTCACATACATATTACAAACATAGCCCCGTCTCTTTTTTTCTCTCCTTGCACTCTCCATTTTACTGTCTAAATGATATACCGCTCCTCAGATTTCCTGGTGGAGAAAGATAATGAATTCTGTGTATGTGAAACTCCATGTAACATGACTCGATTTGGCAAGGAGCTGTCCATGGTGAAAATCCCCAGCAAAGCTTCAGCACGGTATCTGGCCAAGAAATACAACAAGAGCGAGCAGTACATACTGTGAGTTTATATAGAATTTGAAATATATCCTGTATAGATTTCAGAGAAAGTTTCTAATAATTTGCTACCCATCTCTTTTCACTGCATTGTTGATATGTGTGTATTTAATCAATTTAGTTTTCTTGATGATTGAGTTCCAAGCACAACTATCTTAAATGAAAATATTTAATAAGTTGTTGGTTTTGATTTAATTGCTACTAGGGGCATGTCTGAAGCAATGGTAAAATTACTTCGCGTTCGTCTTCATTTTTGTCTTCGTGGGGGAAAAAATCTTCGTGTTCCACGAATATTCGCCCGTTCCTGTGTTCGGTTCAGCCACTTGCACTTCATTGGCTGATGGCAGACAAGCCCTCTGGTGGTGACCAATAGAGTCACTCATACAGACTTCTGGTGCCGAAACCTGGCCGGGAGAGACCACTGGTCTCCCCACTCCAAGAGTTAATGGTCTGTACGAACAATCAATAGAGTCGCTCGTATGGATCTTTAACTCTTGGAGCGGGGAGATGGTCTCCCCAGGCCAAGTTCCGCCGTCAGATGTTAAAGATCCAATTGGTTGATGGCAGACGAGCTCCCTGCTGGTGACCAATAGAGTCGCTCGCACGGACCTTTAACATCTGATGGCGAACCTAAGGATTTCCGCTCCCGTTAACCCCTGCAATGATGCATAGATCAGGTAGGCTAGATGAGGAAGGGGGATTAGTAAACGAAGACAAATACGAAGATTCTTCGTGTTGTGTGTCTTCGTCTTCATATGCGTTTTGCCGCCGCCATGTCCGTTTCTTCGGTATTTGGGCTGAACAAGGAAAACGCACCCTTCATTTTCATGTAAGTCATAATGTGTGTTAATCTTATTGTTAGTTTTAAAGTTAAATATTTCCATTGTCCCTCTATTCTAACAGTGCAACAGAAATTGCTGGTGCTATATATATATATATTAATGTAATGTAATATAACTCGCTGGCTTAAACCCTCACCATCTCATTCTACTCTTCTCTGTTACTAAGAAAGGAGAAGGACAGAAAATCAGATTGATATGCTAGTATTGCCACCTTTTGCCAAAGTTCTCAGCTCCTTAACGTAAACCATCTAATTTTTTTTAAACCATACATCTACAAAACAATTACATTGATCGTAAAATTGTTATGTTTAGTTTTAATAGACAAATATAATAATTAATACTTGTTTATAGTAAATGTGTTAGGATTGACACATGTCAAGACCAGCCGGCTTGGAAGGCAACTATGTTCACATTGAGGTTGACAGAAGCAGTGATCAACTCAACAAAGATGAAGTGCAACAATGGAGATTTCCATCATGTTTAGACAATGGACATTCAAGACGTGTAGTTATACCCTTATAGGCTCAGTACAGACTATCAATATTAATTAAGTATGAGCAGCAAATTCTGCATTAATAAAAGCCTGCATAGAAAAGAACAAGAGTGTGGTCCCATTGGAATCGGGTACAATACTTTTTACACAAACCGGTAAAGAATTCCATGCCATCCTGTGCGCTGTTTAAATCTGGGAAATAAATTTTATTCTGTATTGTTCTTGCCGTATTATTATTGTCAGACCCAGAGCACTTGCAGAACAGTTATGAACGCCTTTAAGCTCCAAAGCAATCATAAACAAAAGCCATTCGGCTACAGTATATTTACTGGAGGTATTGCAGACTGAAATATTTTGCTTAAAAGATATCATTGCGTTTGTTTTTTGTTCCTAAATTATAATATGGCTTTTATTTGCTAGTCTCTAAGATATAAAACCTAAAAAAAAAGACAAGAACAAAATCAGACACAAAAAGAAGAACACTACTAAAAACAATAAGTGAGCATTTCAAACTGCCTATGATTACATTAGAATTTTGTATACATTGTACAGTACTATAGATGTGCAACATCCTATTTATTGTAATAGATTACCTTACTTATTTTGGACTTTTTTCTCCATAGATTAAAGTAAATGATCCATAGAGTCTGTAGCTGAAGTTAATCCATCTGAAGAAGAGACCTGTGGGGTTTTTAACTTTACATCGTTTTGTATTTTGGCCAAATAAATGGTATTAACGTCAACTATAGACTGCATTTCTCATGGGCGTACACAGCAATATTCACTTTTCTGATAGTATGATGACACGGATGTCATTTATTATCTACCAAATAAAATAGCGATCCAAGTCAAAGTTAAGAGATTAAGGGGGACTGATGAGGTACAAAAACAATGTGGATTAAAATAACACTATATATTTTTAAAGAAATGCTACTCAACGTGATCATGATGTATATCCAGTCTTTCTGTGGCTGAGCATCGTAGGTGTTGTAATACAACATTCTCATATATGTTGCAGAGCCCTGGTCTGAAGTAAAACCTATTTATGGTTTTAAAGCATATTACCAAGTATGTAAACAGAACACTATATACGGTACTATATAAAGTCCGCTCTATAATAACTCAATATAAAGAACTGCATGGAAAGCCAGGAGCCCAACTCCAGCCTCCCTTTCCTTGGGCATCATTACTAGACAATGTGGGCGAGCGACCTTTACTAATCAGCACTGAATAGATAGGTAAACAAATGTTCCCCCGTAGAATTCAGGTGTAGGAGAGGATGATTAGGTCAGTAGTCCTAGTTGGCTACATAGATTTATTTTTCTAATGGTGTTTAATCTAACCCTTGCACTACCTGCTTCAAACTCTCTACATTCTTTGAAGATTAGAAAGTTTGTCAATGTCAGGATCGCATGCATGGTCTCCCCCGTCTGTTCTTTTGACAGCAGCCAGGATTTGCACGGCTGCTCGTCTGGAACATTAATGAGCACCTGCTCCTAGCAACCCGCAGAGCAAACATTTTTATTATAATACGCTATGCATATCTAGTTGCAAACGCACACAAGGACATTTGCAAACACCTTGACACTTCAGTCGCAAAAATGGTAAAATAAATGTTCAGTCCTCTAAAAATACAAAATGTCTTTCTTTTATACCACTGAATACCTCCCAACATTCCTGCTAGGCGTATACTCTTCACGGCTGACCAGGCTGCCAGCATGCACTTATCTTGCCAGCCTGCACTTATCTTGCCAGCATGCACTTACCTCGCCAGCATGCACTTATCTGGCCAGCACTCACCTCCATCCAATCATCTGTTTAGACAGAGGTATGTGTTAAGGATTAGTGGCTCCTTCGTTTGGGCCCTTAATTCTACAAGTTCCCCTATCTGTGCCATAACTACAGTATGTCCTGTGTAAAGAGCCCGACATATGTTTTCTAAATTACCCCAAATATTTAACAAAAATATGCTATCCCCAGTGATATCGAGCCACGTCTTACCAGGGTTGTTTTAAACTTTCATATTCATTTTATTTTATTAATTGTCTTTTTTTTCCTTGTATACCTCCAACATATTTAGATTGTTTTCACGTAGGGCAGATTGCATCAGTTGGCATCCTGGTTTTACACCATGCTAGTTAATTTAATTTAAAGAAAAGTCCCAACATTGCATTTTCATAGTAAAATGATGCCATTGAAATGGCAGTGATGCATTTCCATTACCTCTTTTGCAGTAATAGCATTATCTGTATTTGAATACTAATGTTTCCTGTAATGTGTGTGAATCAGCACTGAAAATGGTCAAGAACACTCCTTTAGCACTTAGCAGGGTGGCAGCCCGTGGGGTGTGGAGATCATAGACACGCTTGGCGCAGGAGTGGATTTCCTGAAATCATTGAATCATCTGCGGCTGAGACAGGACAGTCTACTGCCCCAAGCATTCTCACCAATGATGAATGCATAGTAATTAACTTTATTATACATTTTTTACCGGTCCCTCCGCTCTGTGAGATTCTAGCTTGTTTCGACCAATCACTGGCAGTAAAGTGCTCCCACTGAAATTACTGTGAGTGCTGAAGGTGTAGGAGAATACCTGGAACTCTCCGGTTTGGCCCAGAGAACTCTAGGAGAAGCACTGCTTCTCTGGGTCAACATCCAAATCCTCTGGGTTGGGGGAGCGGGGTCCTGACACGCACCACCCCCACACCCATTTCCCGCACTGACGGCAGCGGGAATGGCCACCATATAGATGGGCAGTCCTGGACATTTCCCGCAAAGGTGGGCTCCGGCTACCCAGAGTTTGTGTATGTGTGTATGGGATCTTGATAGAACATCAGGAAATCCAATACGAGCCAGCGCTGAAGTTCGTTTGGGTAGAGTATCAGGCGTTTGGCAAGGTGCTGGCAAAAATACCAGATGTATAGAGGGTATACTCAGTTATCATATGTATTACATTAATAATAATAATTTCACTGAAGATAGTCCGTTACATGAACCCCAAGGGCAAAACCAAACCCAAATATTGTCATGGTAAGATGATATTAGATATTTGTCACAGCTACACGTTTGTCACATGCGTCTTGCATTAAGACAGCAACCAGACCAACCTGCCAGGTACCAAACCCTGGGCAGGTAGTTCTCCCAGGGCGTATATATAAAAATGAAATGTATATATACAATTATTTATGACAAGTAATATCTCTTTCTTTATTTAGTGCTCAATTTTTTTTAATTTCATTCTGGCATTTTAATCTATATCTACCTTCCAATGTGTTGTGTAGTGTCACCCAGATGAGCTTTATGCAGACTCTACATGTGTGTATAACCCCGTATATTTAATATATTTAATAAGAGGGTTGGGTATTTTCCCAAAAACATTTACCCCGTTGTAAGTAGTAAGAAAGAAACAACCCTTGTTCATAATTCAGATTTTACTGTGTAAAGTATAGGATAGATCCTGGGATATTCTTAAATTCTATACTTTTTCCTGGAATTCAAATGGCAGCACCAGCCATATTAAGAACACCGAGGAGATGGATTCTGATTGTAGTGTGTTCTATATTGGAATGGTGCATACATTATGAAAGGTCAACCACATAAGATTTTTTTTAATCCCATTCGAGATATTCTAAACATCTGAACAGTAATTGGATTTAAACAGAAATGCAGGGAGCTTTTTTTTAAAAATAACTTACTTTCAGAAAATACTGAACTGTAAAATGTCGTAGGTGAAATAAAAATGGCAAAAGGTATATTTTATTCTGGAAATATTAGAGCCCTTTCAGATACGTCCTGCACGTAATTATCTTCTGGAACTGTGCGGCATAAATGGGAAGCGGTACATGTGTTTGCACATATTTTAGGTTAGAGAGATTTATGCGGCTTGCAAAGGTTATCGACTCATCTTCTGTGCACTCGAGATGGGAATCAATCCCAGAAGCTGGCTTCTTAGCGGTAACATTCAAAGTGCACTCTACATTTAAAATGATTTAGTGTTATTATCCTATAAATTCTCTTGAGTCTTGTTTTTTTCCCTTTAAATAATTCTTAGTTGTTTATATATATATATATATATATATATATATATATATATTTATTTATATATTCTTAATTCTTTCATTGTTCGACAGCCAAAATCAAACATACAATTGATGTCATTAAAGGGACACTCCAGCCATAATGGGCCCTTTAATAGATGTGATAGCTGAGTAGTCCCTTTAAATTATTGAAAGTGTCCCCCTTGCAAAAGAGTCCCCCATACATTTGCCCCTTTCCCTGCCACTGCCCCCGCAGCTTTTTGACATACAGGAGATGTGTTGACCTTAGGTCAAAATCTAAAACTAGAGGATTAGATGTGATTTAAGGAATGTATTACGTCACTGTGAGGGTGGTAGATGGGGAACAGCCTTCTAACAGATGATGCGGAGGTTAATACAGTGAGAGATTTCACGTGTAAATGGGACGGGCATGTGGCTGTTCTGAGTTTAGGACATGGCCAAGAACCAAAGAACATTAGAGGTTTTTGTCCAAAAATGGGCACAATAGAATAGTTCCTTTCTTATTCTATGTATCTAGAGGTACAACACATACAGACACATATAAATACGTGTCGCCTTTTGGAGGGACGCTTTGTGATGTTACCTGGACTCTGCCCCATGTCCTTCTTTGAGATATATACCCCTTATGAGTAAGCGCTGATCCAAATGTGAAATGCGTTAACATGTTGTAATCCACTTGATTCACAGGCACCTTGTTAATAAACAAAATTACAAGCTACTTACCTTTGGAGTGCGGGACTTGGACTGTGTTTGGTGTTACTTTAAAGCTGTGACCGAATGACCTGTCATACAGGACCCTCAAGGTACTCAGAGATGACAGGTCATTCTCTCACAAAAGCTACCCTTGGATCTCCATAAAAACATTAGAAAAGTAAGCCCCATTCAGAAAAAAGTTTACCACTAAAATATGCATTGTGAGAGAATTATAATTTTTTTTTAAAAGAGACCCTAAAAATGCTAATTTCATATATTCGAAATACACAGTGAATTATTTCCTTTTTATTTGCTTGTTTCTGCTTCAAAATATGTGCCATATGTAATGTTCCAACAAGTGAGCTTTTTAACGAAAAATATTAGAACATGAACTAAGATTATTGCAGACTTTTACATTTTCTTTTTGTGAAGGTGACTTAGAGATAATAAAATTAAATACAGTTTTCTTTTATTAAAAATTCCAGTCAAGAATTCAAAAATCCTCAATTTAAAGTTAAATGTGCAGTATTATTCAATTTCAATTTATTGGTGATTGGTGGTGAAAGTAGAGTTGATTGTTTTTTAAACAAAATGAGCTGTATAATTATTCAAATACTTAGTAATCAAGTACAATCATTAGATCTTTATGTATATTGAATTAGCCAGCATCCACTGCAAAATGTTGCATTATGGCTTTCACTTTCTAGCAATGCACTGTAGCCACGACTAAGATGGCGCTCTGAGAGGGGTGGTTGACTTTTTGGAGGACCACTCATTAGGAAGCAGTGATCTGTTTCTACTCTGGTGCATATTACCTGTCACATGCTCCAAAGCTACATTCCATTTAGCAAATGGGCCAGGATGTGACATCATATACTGGTTTTAGGTACCCTAGGTCAGGCTTAGGGCAGTCTTCACATTCTGAGCATAGGAATCAGAAGTGAAGGAGACAGTGAAGGAGACAGAACAAAGTCTGCTTGGAGAAGAATACCAAATAATGATATGAAAAAGGGAATGAGGTGGTGGAAAAGACCCAGTCCAGTGATGTACTTAAAAGGAACGTTGCCCTACTCTAGGCTCAGAGCAGCACTCCAGCCGATGAGCCATACCTACCACTTTTGGGGGGGAGGGGTTTGTCCCATATAGAGGGGCTTGTTGGGTGACAAAGGCCAACTTGCCTCTTCATAGCATGGAAAGGGCTAGGCAGGTTTTGCGACTGGGATACCTGCCAAGGCGATGACAAGCTCTATTTTCTCATCACCTCCATTAACCTTCACAGCTACCGAAATTAAGCAATGATTTGTCAGTTTGAAATTGCTTATGTCTCTTTATATAAGTGGTTAGTCTGAAGTGTTTTCTGCAGAAGTATTTCATTAGTATATGAAAACTATGCTTGATTCTAACTTCATAAATAAATGCATAAAATCCAATTCCACCAGCTGGCCTGGAAATTCGCATTTATATATCTTCTGAAATGTTCTCTGGTTAAACAAGAAAATCAGGAAGGTGGTGCGTCCATGTTAATGAGTCAGGTCTAGTCCTCAAAAGAATTAAAATGGGCTAAGAGGTGACAGGGTCAGAGCAAGACTTGGGTGGGAGTGAAAGGGGTCAACTCCCTTGTCCTCAGATTAACCACAATGACCTGTGCGTGTAATAATCTGTTCTGGTTTCCCAAATAAGTATCTGTGTATTTGTAGATGAACATACTTACATCCACGCCTCCGCTTCCACAGATTAGTCAGTTCCCCACTCTCCACCCCAAGGCATTCTCCCCTCGAGCTAGTAGTTCACGCCTCACTCTTAGTTAGCTATAGGCCTCCCCTCTACATTTGATCTCTTCCCATTATCTCTTCCGATTTAACCTTATTAAGGTCTACAAAAGATTGAGCCATCTAAGTCTCCCAGTCGTTTACCTATTGATGTTGGGATTTTCAGATCTTTAGTAAATTGTTTAGATGCACATCCTTTCAGTCCTGGTACATGTATAGTGATCACAGCTGCAATGTTTCTAGCGTTCTACGGATTCATGCGGCTTGTGAGCTGGCTACTACACCTAATTCCACTTTCTTTTCTTAACATTTCTGATTTATACTGCATTTCCGATCATTATGTGCTGTTCCTCGGTCATACGAAAACGAAACAATCGGGTCCGAGTACACAAATTACGTTTTGTTAGACAGTCTTTTTTTCCCCTTTCCCAGGGAGCCAATATCACCAGTTGCATTTATAAAATCTCATCATCAAGAAGCTAGGCAGATGGAAATCCTCCAGTTTTCCTTATATATTCCCCAACCAACATCTGAAATTTTGCAATGCTTTCATGTCACTTGCACTTTCGTGATATTGGTACATGTTGTTATGTTTATTCATTATGGTCTGACTATCTTTTTGTCTTCTTTTTTGCCCTCTTCATTTTTTTTGTCCACAACTGAGTTTACAAATGGCACCAAATGTACCATGTAGGCAATTTTAGTGATGTTATTATCAGTCACAGTATTGCGCTTCTGTTGTTCTCTTACTCTGGTCTCTTAGTGCCTTGCTTTCTGTTTAATAGTGAGAATATTTTGGTCCTGGATATTTTCTTTGAAGCGCTAAACTATGAAACCATTGAACAGAAGAAAGCGTATGAAGTGGCTGGACTTCTGGGTGAGACATCTCCTTAACCAGTCCTATTTCTCCTTGTCTTTTCATTGCATTGTTAAGCAAGAATTTGGCTTGTTGTGCATTGACTCTCTGAGACACCTTATCAGTCAGGCATCAGGGTTACTAATGTCCCCTTCATATGTTAAAGTAATCTGTTTTTCAGATTTTCTGCCACCCACCCATATTCACCACTTCTTCATCCTTCATTATTTTCTGTTAAATATTTTGCTCCGTATCTCTTAATTCTGTATTGGTTATCTCTGCTTGTATTCCTTTCCTGCATACTGTCTGTCCAAGATATAATATTGCAATTTCTCACTAGCACTTTGCATTCTATGTGCTTTTTTTCCATTTCAGTTTCCATCTGATTTTATCCTTCCTATTATGAACAATTTCCATCATTCCACAGCTAGTGTTTTCCTGTTATGTTCCTTTCCTTTTACTGTGATCTCATCTATCCTCTTTGTTTCACCCTTTGCCCCTATGTTTTTATTTACTGGTGTATATTTATATATATATATATATATATATATATATATATACACACACACACACAGTCGTGTGAAAAAGAAAATACGACATCTTTGAATTCTATGGTTTTACATATCAGGACATAAAAACATAAAAACAATAATCTGTTCCTTAGCAAATCTAAAAATTGGGTAAATACAACCTCGGATGAACAACAACATGTATGATTTATTCAACAAAAATGAAGCCAAAATGGAGAAGACATGTGGGAAAAACTAAGTACACCCTTACTGCTTCCATATGAATTAAGATGCTAAGTAGCAGATAGGTGCTTCCAATCAAATGCCCTTTATTAATTGATCACCAGCAAGTGTAACCACCCATATAAAAGCCAAAGTTGTAGCAGTTTGCTGGTTTGTGTTAGTACAATGCAAATGAAGATAAACATCAGCAATGATCTTAGAGAAGCAATTGTTGCTTCTTCTTTTGTAGCCACAGGACCTGGGAACCTTGCAGTCATTGAGTCAACCATGTACACCTCTATAGTATACCGAAGTATTCTGAACTCTTGGTGAAAATTGGGTCAGTGTTGGACAGTGATCCCAGGCACACCAGCAAATCTACAGCAGAATGGCTGAAAAAGAAAACAAGCAAGGTGTTGCAATGGCACAGTCAAAGTCAAACCTCAACCTAATTGAAATGCTGTGGCGGGACCTTAAGAGAGCTGTACATAAACAAATGCCCGCAAACCTCAATGAGCTTCTTTACAATGTTGTAGGGCTGCAACTAACGATTATTTTAATAATCGATTAGTTGGCCAATTATTTTTTCGATTAATCGGATAAAAAAAATGCAATTTTTTTAAATTTAAAATAATAAAATAATAAAACAGAGAGGATGATCCTCTGCAGGAGACCTCGATTCTCTGTCAGCCGGTGGGGGTCTGCACGATGTGCACAGACAGCTTCCGTTACAGCCCTTCACTTATGCTGAGGCTTCTATGAAGCTGCAGTGAAAGTGCCTGTCAGCAGCGGAGGTTCACAAAATACCAGGGAGTTGGGACAGAGGCAGAGTGGTGTATGGGAGGGGGGAGGAGTCAGAGGGGTGTATGGAAGTGGAGGAGAGAGGCGGAAGTTGTCTGTGCGTATCGCACAGACACCCACCGGCCGGCAGTGAGGGGAATCCAGGTCCCCTGCAGCGTTGCGGGGGATCTGGATTTTAGTGTTATAATCCGATCTCTGTGTGAGGTCGGATTATATAAGGAGAGGAGTTTTTCAGAGCATTTGCTCTGGAAAAAAACCTCTTTTTATAATCGATAAAAATCGATTCGACTAATCGATAGTGAAAATCGTTGTCAACGATTTTAATTATCGATTATTATCGATTTTATCGATTAGTTATTTCAGCCCTACAATGTTGTAAAGAAGAGTGAGCCAAAATTCCTCCACAATGATGTGAGATTTTTTCACACATGACTTTTTAGCTATATTTTTGTTGAATAAATCATGGCATGGTATAATATGTCATGTGCTGTTGTTCTTCTGCGGTTGTATTTATCTAGACCTGCAAAAGAACAGATTATGAATGTCCTGATATGTAAAACGATAGAATACTAAGAGGCTGTACTTTTTTTTTTACACGACTGTATATAATCACTGTAAAAAACTTCTAAGTCTCAAACTTTCTGCCTTGTTGGTTTTCTTGCTGTAATGCCTTTCTTTGTTTACGTAGGTGACATTGGGGGACAAATGGGCTTGTTTATTGGAGCGAGTATCCTAACGGTTCTGGAGCTTTTTGACTACGCCTATGAAGTAAGAATGGAGAATAAAATAAGTCTTGACATTTTATTTTGAAATTGCATCAATTATTTTGCCAGTCCTGACAAATGTTTTGGAATGGGGAAGGGACAGGTAGGGACATGGTAGGAACAGTGCACCAAAAAGCATTTGACAGCATTTTGCAGCGTTAAAAAAATAAAAAAAAAGATCAGCTGTCACAACCTCACATAATAATATCCTAAACGGTAGTAATAGATTAGGTATGCTTGCACAGGCATAGCAATGACAATGTATGCTAATAGCGTAATCATCGAAGGTCAGAACATACTTCGCATCTGGGTTTTGATAGGAAGTAGTGTCATCTGCAAGCTTGGAACATGTAGCTTAGAAGGCTTTACTGTAGAACTGAAGTTGTAAACATATTATAAAGTGCTCTCCCAGTAGAAGTGGGTAATGTTAACAGAATTTGTCACAGTATTTAAATACACTTAAGATATATGGCGTCAAGAAAGACCTTCTAGTGAGAAATCAGGTTATATAGCATTTTTTTCCCAGCTATAGGTGTTTTGCATGTATTCATAGCTATGTCTTCCTTTTAGGTTTTGAGGCACAAGCTTTGTGGGGGCGCTAAATGTGGAAAGGATTCAAAACGCAACAACACTGACAAAGGAGTAACATTAAGTATGGATGATGTTAAGCGCCATGTAAGAAAACATGTAACTTTCCTTTGCTAGAGTCACATAGTCTACGAAACTGATATTAAAGTTTTATATTTAATTTGACCTTCTTTCCATGATGTGTGACATCCCTACATCCTATAAGCATCTGTAAACAAGATCATACTAAATGATGCATCCAGAGCCGGCCTTAGGTGTTCTGGCGCCCTGTGCGGACTACTCCTCTGGCGCCCCCCCATCCCAAAAAAAGAAAGGAATAAAAACTTGTAACAAAACCCCAATCACTATATACTACGCCAAACATTGATGTGGTGTAGGCCTACCACTTCATTGTCTGGCTTAGTAGTAGGGATGCACCGAAACGAATTCTGGACTGAAACCGAAAGTGCAGCATTTACCTGGCCAAAACCGAATATGACCTCCCCACACCATAAAAAAATCTAACACTTTTATTTAAAGTAAGTAACACACCAAAATAGGACAAAACAATTAAATAACAATAAGATATATATATATATATATATATATGATTAACAGCAATCACATTCCTATCATGCCCAGGCATACCCAGATTCCAGGATGTACTCGCAGACTTGGCATGATAGGAGTATGATTGCCCTATCTAGCCCTTCTCACTCCCTTCTGCCCTATCTACCCCTTCTCACTCCCTTCTCCCTATCTACCCCCTTTCCCCTGCCTCACTCCCTTCTCCCTATCTACCCCCTCCTAACTATCTACCCTTTCCCTCTTTGAAGTTCACTTACCTTTCAGGAGTCCTGCGGTGGGGGTGCAAGGCCTCTGCCTCCCAGCTCTGCCACTGTATGGAACAGTATAGAGTGATGGGAGTTATGATGTACTTTTAGAGCATAATTAGATCATGAAAAAGACATTGGAAATGGTACAGCATAACACCCATCACTCTCACACACTTACCAATCCACACATATACTAATCCACACATATACCAATCCACACGTGTACCAATCCACACGTATACCAATCCACACGTATACCAATCCACACGTATACCAATCCACACGTATACCAATCCACACGTATACCAATCCACACATATACCAATCCACACATATACACTAATCCACACATATATATACCAATCCACACACATACCAATCCACACATACTAATCCACAGGTATACCAATCCACACGTATACCAATCCACAGGTATACCAATCCACACGTATACCAATCCACACGTACACCAATCCACACATATACCAATCCACACATATACAAATCCACACATATACCAATCCACACATATATACCAATCCACACACATATATACCAATCCACACATATATACCAATCCACACACATATATACCAATCCACACACATATATACCAATCCACACATATATACCAATCCACACATATATACCAATCCACACATATACACCAATCCACACATACACCAATCCACACATATACTCATGCACACATATACCAATCCACACATACTAATCCACACATACCAATCCACTCTCACTCTCACTGAATGCTTTCCTACCTTTCCTCTTTTCTCCTTACAGCTTCTTTTCCTCCTCTTCGCTCCTCTTCTTCAGTTCTTCTGTCCTCTCTGTCTTCTTCCGGGTCAGAGGGCACGGACAGCGGTGGGCACGGCTTCAGTGCTGTGCGCCGGGATCTGACAACAGACCCCGGCGCACAGCAGCTGTTGCCGTGCGGATCACAAGGGAGCGATATCGGAGGTCTTTAACAGACCTCCGGCTCCCTTGAGCGATTTTAAGCTGGGTTAAAGGGAGATCCTTGAACCGGCTTAAAATCACTCAAGGGAGCCCGGAGGTCTGTTAAAGACCTCCGATACCGCTCCCTTGCGAACTTGCTCCTCCAGCGGCGGACATTGCTGTCCGTCTCTGGAGGGGTGCCGGGTGCCCCCCTGATGAGCGGCACCCGGTGCGGAATGCCCCCCCCCGCTAGGTACGCAACTGGCGGCAGCGGACCCCGCGGCGGCGGCGGACCCCGCGGCGGCGCCCCCTGGAGTGTGGCGTCCTGTGCGGTCGCACAGGTCGCACACCCCAAAGGCCGGCCCTGGATGCATCCTAATATGTTCCATGAAAATCTATTTTAAGGCATGTTTTAGTTTGAGTATATAATCAGGTAATAGCTGTTAACATTATTATACAGTTATATGTACTGAAGATATATTATTTAGTATCAACATTATCTTCCCAACTTATCCTCTAAATGTCCTATTTATATAACCCTCTGACAGCTGTACTGACCAGAGCATTCTCATTACAGGCTCCCTGTGAGGGTGTGCGAGGTCACCCAACTGGGATGAGTTACACAGCCAACATTCTGCCCCACCATGCGGTGCGTGGAGCATTCGAGGACTTTACTTGCTGAGACAATGTGAGAGATGGATGGGAGAGCAAAACCTTTGACTGAAAGTAATCAACAGCATAAGAGAGAGATAAGCAAGAGAGCGCACAAGAGTCAGATTGAAAATTTCTATAACCAAAAATAGCATTATCCAAGTCCAAGAAAAAAAATGACAAAAATACGAATTTACCATGAGAGTGTGAGAGAACTGGAAAGCTCACTAAAGCAAGATCAGACATTTAAGCTTCAGGCCATTTGGACTGGGGCAGGTTTCTGTGACCTGGAATAGAAGGAAAAACTAAAGAAATTGCTTCTATCATATTCCAAACATCAACTGAGATCAGCCACACAGAACGCCAAGATATGGAATAACGTCAGCCTTTGTTTAAAGGAGAAGGGCAAATTGTGACCTGGCTTTACCCATGAAAAGAACTCATATCAATGCAGCAACCCTCCACATGGAACGTGGTGGAGTACATGCTAGTATGGTACCCTAATTGTAGTAAAATCATTTCCAAAAGAGAAAACGCACATGGGCAGCACCATCAAATCCTGCGTTTAGCCTTAGTAAAAGGAGAATGTGGAGGATTATTCTCTTGGTCACTTATGGCAATGCAGGCACTCCAGCTGTTGTTCTTCTAAATTTGATAGTATGATAGGTGTTGTAGTCCAATAGTAGCTGCAGCCCTCCAGACAAGTACTTTTATCAGTGTATAAGAACAAGATGTTTTTATATACAAAACGTGGTGTAAAGACAAAATGAAGAGGGGAAATAAAACAACCGCAACTCCCAGCAAATATTTTATTTGAAACAGTATGGAATTCTCATTAGGTGGCAGGATATTTTATAAGAAGGCATAGTGTTCAGTGCACACATTGAAAAGAAAACCGCTAGACATAAACCAAGATTGACCGCACATAATCTGCACTGCGAAAAACAAAGTTACATTTGCTGGTCGTAAACCCAAGTTATAGAAATGATATTCTAGGTAGAAATAGGTGAGATAAAGTCTCTATCAGTTAAAATGGACTTTTACGCTACACGAGGACGTAGAAATTGCTACCCTGAACATACAAAACGAATGTCCTGTGCTTTATGTGGATCACAATGTTGTGTTACTTAATAACTGGTCTCTAATGGGTAGTTCTTTGTGTGGTCTACAAAGTCTACACCCTGTAATGTTTTGGGCATGTGCGAGTACTTTGTACCCTTCTGATGCCCGGATGGTACCCTCCTGATGCCTGGTCACATCACATTAATGAATTACATTAATATACCCTCTGACCCTGACAGATTGCCAGGATTTTTACAGACATGGCCAACATTAGAGTTTTAACAGCTGTGAAGCTTTCCTGTATGATTTATGGTTCAGGATCTACTTTCTTTTGTTGGTCGCTGAGATCTAGGTTTGCCCTCGTGGTCTTGCTTCTCCACTCTCATATCAAGTAAACCAGGTTAGCTTATTTTTTTTCTTGGCACTTGTGCCACAACTGGATTATTGCTCTCCCACCTGATTATCACAGATTGAGATAATATCCACAATGTGAATAATTTCAATGCAACTTCCAGGGACTTCAATTGGTGAAATACCCTGCAATTGACCCCCATTTGCTCTTTCTCCTGGTTGCTTGGCACTTTGTCTCTATGTGTCAGCGCAGATTTGCTCTATATTTCCTACCGTCTGGAGTTTACTCTTCTGGCTTTGTGGAACATAGAAAAAGATGGCAGCATTCGCCTTTCATAGCAGTATGCCACGCTTAGTATTCTGTGAATGTGAGTTACATGTTGGAAGATCCAAGCCCTTATTTGAGATGAACGCATGTAGGATTCTAGAGAAATCAGCCGCTTCTAATTCTCCTGATTAGCAGAAACGGCAACCAGTTGTGGACATGGTGGCCTATGAGCCTGAAAATGGGGTGCTACAAGAACTAATAACTTAAGTATTTAACGGGACTCTTGTGAGTCCACATAACTTTAGAACTGTTTACTATCCATGGCTGCATTGATTGTACTATGAGAAGTCAGTGTGTATACATGCAGGAGTCCAGACCTTACAAACTCCAAAAGGCAAACTATAATTTTGACCATGGGATGATTGATCACTGTGAAGAGACGTTGTTAATGATCACCCCTGAGAAACATCAGCTGCCAACATCAACTCAGTGGACTTTAATATTCAGTACGTTAGACTGGTAATTCTCTAATAACCAGGAACCGTCGTCTTGCCTTTCTTTCTACCATTCTCGTCAATTAAAACTCCTCACCTCACGACAAATAAAGAGACTAAACTACCCTGAACCCCATCCCTACACACATAACATGTATGAAGGTGGGATGATTGAATGCTGATAGCGGTAGTGATAAAAATGCAGTTATTTTTATTATTAAATCTAATACGATGAATTGTCGGTCTGCAGCGCTGCTAAAACCCAGCATCTCTAGTTGCAAGACACAACCAGGAGCGGGTTTGACATCTCCATACATACTAAATTAAACTAAAGGATCAGTGTGTGTTCAGGCTTAAATATATCTAATGTTTGTTACTAGCTTTCCAAATCTGCTGTATTCATGGTTGATATTTAAGAATTGCATTTAGATCACTGTGCAAGTTTTCCATCTGTTGCTAAATAATAGGATCGAAATTACACAAATCAATTTTCTTCATTTATAAATTTGGACTCCGAGTTAATCATGTAGTTCTTTGCTACCCACATGCAGTATAGCAGGTAAAGTACCCAAGCATTGTAGTGTCTAATCGTTTAGATGGAGGTATGGTTTACTTACACATAAATGACAATTTAACATTAGTGTTTGCAAATGCACACCGCTATATAATATCCCATGAATATCTACCTATATCGCAGGTACATCTTACACAAGAATTCAAATCTCACTCTTGACCATAACAGAATGACGTAGTAAATAGCTTTTAGGGTAGATGAGAAAGAGACGTCACATAAAGAACTGCATTGCCCTGTACAAGTAAAATAATGTGCTCACTGGAATGAAAGTTCTGCAGTTTATTACACATTGTACATTCAACTCATTGTACATTCAACACAGAGTGTACAAACACATTTATTAACATTAATTTGAATCCATATATAGCATATTGTGTATATCCACCTACAACTTTGCATATAAGACACCAAAGACTAGATAATTTGACCTGTCAAGTGTGTCAGGTAACAGCACATTTTCCATAAAACTGGTGATACAAACACCAAAGCCACTAAATCCCAAACATAATTAAATTGTGGACATTTTATGCTAAACTATGTGCGTTATATGGCAGAGTCAATATTTACCAATATAATCCTTTTTCAGGGCTGCTTTGTGAGACAAAGGGGGCAGGGTATAATGATAGATCTGCCCACTTACCTTATGCCCCACACATTTTGACCACGCCCACCCTATCTATGCTCCACCTTCAAACATTTTTAACGCAGTGAGCCTGCCACATGGGGGTGACCAGGTGGACCTAGCATCTTAAGGCCAGCGGCCACCGAGTGACATGCGCGGCCGCCAGCTGGATACGCTTGGCCACACATTAAGATTGTAACTCACGCAACATGCAGCCAGGCATATCCAGCCGGCATTTACCCCGTGTGCCAGTTGGCCAGCCTGGGTACGGTCAGCAGACCATCAAGAAAGAACGTTCCATTGTGTCAGCACACAGACAAATTATTAATAATAACCGTTTTTGGGTGTTAGTTTTGTTCTCTACCTCTTCCATAATAGGGACACGACTGTGAAATAGTTGGGTTTTTTTTTCAAATAAAATAAAATCCAGCCCACACAATGACTATATTATAATAGTAGTAAAAATCCCACATATCTTTTTATGCCCTGAAAGATATGTACCTAGAACTTGTGTGCAAATGCGAATAGGTATGTGTTAATGCATGTGAGAGTGTGTAAGTGTTTTCAAGACAATTCACTCTTTTTAGTTCGTTATTTTGTAATTCTTTTTATATTTTTCCATCATCTATAAATATATGAATAGATAAAATCAGTGTATATGTATCTATATAAATATATATATATATGTATATGTATAAAATTCAGTGTATATATTCTTGGGTTGGATCCGGGACGCTGTTATGTGTTTCCCTGTGGAGAATGTTAATTACACAGGTTTATGTACATTACATTCAGAGCACAAAATGGCGAAGCAATGTATACTCCTTAAAAATGATATAAAGAGAGATATTACTATGGAAGGTGTATGTGCATTACTTCTTCTAAACGCTAAACAAAAGTGTATGTTTTTTCATACAGATTTTATTAATGGGTTCTCAGTGATAATGATAGCTGGGAACTCTGAGGTCACAAATTCATTCATTTATATGTTATTCCGTCTGGTTTATTAATATCCAGACATCTTTCTTACTGTTTTTATGACCAGTGTATCACAGCAGAAATCCCTGCTTTAAAAAACCAGCAATCTAATTCATAATGTCTTTACGTCCGCATGTAATCATTAACCAGTTGGAACCCGTTACCAGTTGTGAGTTCTAAAATGGTATTTTGATGATGGACGATTGAAAGGGTTAATGTTTAAAGAGTCTTGAGTCGGTCAGCTCATTTACATATCTGGGAACTTCTCGGGGTAGGCTACTGGGAGCTGTGCCTCTTCTGAGGGAGGGGCTTTGAGAGGGGGAAGGGCTGGAATTAGATGGGTTGGGAGGAGAATTGGGCATGGGGTGGGAATGGAAAACCCAGAGTGACCCAGAAACCCAGGGAAGCAGCACTTCGTCCTGAGCCTCCTGGTCAAACCTAGACAGTTCCCTGGTATATTTACAAGATATTAATCGTAGCGATATCCAGGAGGCTTTTTTTTTTTTTTTTTTTTTTAGAAAGCCTGTTGTACTATAATTTGCTTTGAATAATGTCTATTACAAATGGAATAATGAAACTATGTGAGATATTTATGAATTATAAAAACTGTAAAAATTTGCGAAAGTGCAAAAGAGGCAAATATCGGTACAAACAATCCAATTGGTTTCAATGATACCTCCGATTTGAACTTTTCTGAATAGACCCTATATGTGCATTGTATTCCAGGATGGCAACCAATGAATATTTACCAGAGAGTGAGAAAACCTCATGTACAAATATCATTTCACCCTCATAGAAAGCTTCACAACCGAACAGATACAAAACAGTTTATAAAATAGATCTCCCGGGGCAGGAAGTCAATGAGTCTTCCATTAGGATAAGACAGAAGCGATAAGAGTCCCATGGCCCCACGTCTCAAAGAAAAGCTTGCTTGTCAATTCATTAAGCCTTGCGTGATGTTTATTGCCTTTGTTGTTGAAGAACGTCTGCAAATGCTTTAAAAGATGTCTTAAAAGAGGATGGTTTAAAGAAGCAGTTTGCATCGATATCAGTGCTCATTTCTATGGTTAAACGGGAAGTCTTGCTATTCATGTGCATTAAGTGCATTGCGCCTCCTGGGAGTTGCCGCATTCAAAATGTATGCCATATGATAGCCTGGGGCCAGTCTTCTTTACAGCCTTTCAATTTTACAGTAACTATGACCAACTCTGAACCAAAGAGAGAATTGAAATGTTCCCCTCAAGCAAATTATCACCCCGTCCCCTGTTCACAAGAGTGCCGAGGTAGTAAGAGTGCTACCGCAGCGGCAATTAATGTTAAACATATTGAGCAGTTTGATTTACTTGATCAGTTAAAAAGTAAAGTAAATCAGAAACTAAAGAGATGTTAATGTGACTAAAATCATAAAAAGTAGCCTAAATCTCAGTGTCTTGCGCAGTGTTAAATCCGCCATGGCAGTGATACTGTGTTCTGTGTCCCAATGGAGAACTTTTAATGATGCAGGCATTTAGCCTTTCTTATTCTTCTAATCTCTGAGTAACACGTCAAGTATTGGTTAGGGAAATAAGCAATTAATTCAAATAACAGAAATATTGCATATTTATTGCTCAGTGTGATGTTTTCCTAGTATTGGGAATGGCAAGGCACAGCATTGTATTATTATTCCCCAGATCCAATACATTTCTGACAAACTACCCAAGAGGGGGTGATCTCACCCATAATAAATGGCTTGTCCAGGCTGCCTGCATTGAATATCACTTAAGTGCTCATTCACCAGGCCCATCAGTCGCTGATGTAATTGATGATGCTATATCTACTGTCCTATGGGACATAGATTTTGACATTGGACAAGTGTAATTTGGCACATCTACAGCAGTCCTGTTCTGGCCATCAGTCACACCGGACAAACTCGTGGTGGGCAAGTACCCAATGGCACTTCCCACGTACCTTATTTGCCTCTTGTGCAGCCAATGCCATCCTTTGGTCTATGACTGCCTGCAGTGTAGCCATGTGTATCCAACAGGTGGCCGCACTTGTGTCATTTGTCGTCTGATTGCCTTATAGTGCCAGGACCAATTTTAATCTGAGGGAATATAAATATGCATGGGATAGGAACAAGGCTTCCATGGATATAAGACAAGACCAGGGATAAATAAGGTTCAAAGTTTCTACAGCAGGAAACAATTAGCAGACTTGATGAGACTAATGTCTCATGTCAGATTCTATGTTTCTATCTAGTCTAGTCATTATTGTATTTGTTATTTTTGATAGACTATACTATATAGATCTACTACATGCTATAAGAAACAATCTGTCAAACATTGAACGGTATGTGAAGTATTTGATTATTATTATTATTTGTTTGGTATAGCGCCATCTTATTCTGCAGCACTGTACAATAGGATTATTTCCAAAGTATTTTACCAGAAAAAACACATTGAGATTGCCGTTTCAAGCAAATAATTTTATTAACAGGGTGCAATGCAAATAGCACATTTACAGACAGAATGCAATATTGGCAACAACATTAAAATTAATAGTATACAAAAATAAGAACAACATAAACATACATGAGACATACCGGCACAAAAGGAGAAGGATGTCCTGTATGGACTACATTTTAAGGTAGCATGTTTTATCCAAATGAATGGCTGTCCAGCAACTCATTTACCCCTAAAAATAACTTCAAAATATCTCTTTATGTTTTTTCATTTGGAACAGGATTCAGAGAGGTTGCCCGGGGAAGGCGAATTCCTCATGCACAAATAATTAAGATGAGTTATTTAACAAGACTTTTAAATTAATTGGATGATTGGGCTTGTCAAAAATATCATATTACGCTCCCCAACAGAATCAGACACCAGCCTGGCATGTCTTGATAGGGTGTAGAAGGCGGGTGGATGTAGAAGAGGCCCATGTTACCCACTCAATATCCATCAATTATCAGTTCTTCAACGGTGTGGGGCAAAGTCATCTTAAAAGGGAAGCTGTTTGCCTTGGCTTTTCCATGACGCTTTTATAGGTACAAAGGGTGTCTTCCTAAAATGTTACCAAAACACTTTAACAATATTAAAGGCTGTGGAATAGCCAGTTATAAATATAGGGCCATCCCTCCAATAAAATACACCCCAAAGACCTCCGTTTCACATATACATCTGTGCAACTTTGTGCAAACCACTATGGTGAAGCTGTCCGCCAGTTATCTTCTTACTTTTGACTTGTAACTTTAAACACGGGTGCTTTTCACTCAAATATATTGTTTCTTATGTTTAAAAACAGATTGGATGGAGGGGATCAAGAGGATATCTAGGAAACCACAAGATATAGTGATATGTATAGTGATACAGCAGAGATATAGTGTCTAGAATGTTGCGATAGGTTCATGTAGGCTAACATATCCAAATCCAAAAAAAAACAAGATGTTAAGAAACAACGTTTCCTATATAAAATACTGGCCTGTTTAATGGAATAAACTTCCCTTTCTACCCCAGTACCTAAAATCTCCATGATCAACATGACTCACTCTCTTACTAACCAGGACCGATGCCCTGGGGTCATGTCAAGAGGCCACAAAAAAACGGGTTAGTTCTCTTATCATTTCCCGCCTCAACTATTGCAGCACTCTTTTGGCTGGCATTCCTCTGTCTCTACTCTCTCCTCTGCAATCCATCCAAAATGCTGTTGCTGGGCCTATCTTCCTTACACATTGTTCTTCTTCTGCTTCCCCACTCTGTGAAGCTCTCCACTTGCTCTCTTTTACCTCAAGAATTAAATTTAAAATCCTTGTACTAACTTAAAAAGCCCTCCACAGTACTGCTCCCCACTACATTGCAGCCATCATAACAAAATACTCCCCTACTGTTTTCGTTATTCCTGTGGGCTAAGGCTTTTCTCTTCACTTATCTCATCATCCTTTTTCCGCTTACCAGCCGTCACTCGTGCTGCCCCCATACCTCTGGAACTCACTTTCACCTAACCAACGGCTTTCACCATCCCTCTCAATATTCAACAAAGATCTCAAACTCCACTTTTTCAGAAAAGTGTACCATCTTGGTAGCCAGATCTTACCTACCACCAAGACAGGGCCCTCTATTCTAGTCTCATCATTCCCCTTGAATATATGTATTTTAAGGAGAAGTTGTAAGAAGAGATAGGCAAAGTGCCTTACAAGGACACCATTATCCATGGAAACGTTTGTGAAGGTCCATATAACATCCTTAAATTTTCCATCGCAGACCCCACTAAATGTCCACCATGAGCTATGTTGGCGTCTTGCCCTGATTGTTAGCGCTATATAAATAAAAGAAAATAATAATAATGATTACATCTCAATATTTCTCTGGAGGGAAACAACACAAGATATCCATCATGCAACCACTGCATAGGAGAAATGCTGCTGCTTCATCCCTCTCTGCACCCAATAATATACTTCCCAAGTGACATAATTTGACCCCATGTACTTCTGCCCACTCCTCACCTCTAGCCACACACCCAGCAATGCATTTACCTTCTGCCCCCTGCTGCCCCTTCTCGTGAGGGTCTGTGCAGCCTTAAAAAGCGCACTGTGCCATTAATGCACGGAGCGCCTGCATATGACATCATAACCCTGCATGCATCGCCTTCTAACCCAGACTATGGGGGCTGTGCTGAGTCGGCACAGCCTGTATAGAGTAAATGGGTCGGTTAAGGAGATCAGAGATCTCCCCTGTAACTGCCCCATTGCCCCAGGATACTGGGGGACCTGATCACAACCTGGACCTGCCGCCCTGGGCCTAGCCCAGAAAATGTCATTGCACACAACCCAAACTGGCATCCTGATCTGGACACCTGAAATGCTAGGGGTGTACAATAAATGAGCTACTAAACACTGTCCCAGAACCAGCTACCTCCATAAACGTTACAGCAGTGTCAAAGCCCGTAGTTGCGGCAGAGCACACAGAAGACCTCCTACCAAACAGGTTAAAGAGATGCACTACAAAAGGGCACCAAAAAGAGTACAATAATAAAAATAATTATGCTAATTTACCATTTCTAAATGTTGTTCTTCTTTACATTTTAGAAAAGTTTCTCGTAATTTATGTGACTCTTCAAGTGTGACAAGTGTGTTAAAGGTTTTATGGGATTAGTTCCTAGTACAACACAGAATAGGAGATAGGAAGTGTTTTTAAAGCTGCAAATGAAAGACATGCAAACTGTGGAAAGCTGATAGAGCCCAAGCAATTAATGGAAACAAATACGAAACAAACCCACGCTGCAAACTCAGTATGAATGTTTTAAATGGGTTTCTATAGCTTCTATGTTCAAGGCACATAATGAACAGTTTGAGTCATCAAGTCCAGTTAGGTCAAGATAAAAAAAAATCTAATTCATTTTTGAGTAGCATATTGTATTGTCAATTAAATAATCAGGATAGTCAGCCTACGCCTAGGGTAGAAGGTCCTGGGGGGGGGCAGCAGCCCCTCTGTCGCATAACAGGGAGCCAATCACCCTATTGAGCATTCAGGGTCACTGTAGCACCCTGTTCAATGGGCTATTTAACAGGTAGATCACTGATCTCTCCATCCGGCCCATTAACGTAATTACCACAAACTATGAAAAGTTCCTCTTTCGTGACAATTTCTGTCCTTTCTGAACATGTCATATTGCAAGGTAGTAATGTAGGAGGAAGCAGGTCTGTTCTAGCACAAAGAAATGTAATTACATAGCTGACTGAATGAGAAGGCACGTGCCGGCCCATCACACAGGCGCTGCTGACTCACATACCCTGGATACAGACCTCTAGAATGTGTCATGAATGACTCCGAAGCATCTACTACCTTCTTCTAGACTACCAGGAGATGGAGTAGCAGGGCAAACATAATGATCATTGCTAGCCCTTTAGTTACACCGTTGTCTCCTTCCATAAAAATTCATTAGATCACAAAGTCAAAGGTCCTAGGCTTTGATTATAACACTAACGGACCTAAAGCAACGCTTCAGCTATCATATGCAGATTAATGCATATATAATAGCTATCCCTTTGAATTAAATGAACACATTTTTCTCCTTGCAAATGCATTCTCCTGTTTTTCTGCCACCAGCTCATTGGCTTACAGGAGATGGGTTTGGCTAACAACAAGATAATTCTGAAGGTGCAGCTTCATGTAAAGTTAAGTACACCCCCCCCCCTTTCAGCTAATGAACGCATATTAATGTACCTACAAAGTATTCATCGATGATGGGGCTTTAACTTATATTTTATCAATAATCATTAGATCACTTGTGAATATTTAAATTCCTTTCAAAACACATTCCAGGGCAGTACTGTATATAGATACATAGTTAGGGTAAGTATCCTAAATGATCATAAGCTTCTTCTGTACCAGTATGTCTTAATTAATAATATACCGGTATATTGTCAGTTTTAATGTAAGTGTTACATTTGTATCCAAGTTCATTGTAATAGAGATATAGAGTCTGTGTATTATAAAATATAACAATAATAATATCTGGACATCTACTCTGGACTATTTATTTTCAGTTTTGCTTTTTTTCCCCCCACAATATCACCTACATGATGCAAACCATTTTGGCTTAGTCTAAACGTATTATTAACCTTGGTTAGAAAAAAAATATGCATTGAGCTGTATTCTACACAAGCAGTTTCCATGTTTTTTAATAATACTATTATGTAAGAATTCTGATACGTGATATAGTTAAATAAAACCTAGAAATCCTTGCAATACATGTACGCAACCCAGAAAATATAAAAAGATCTCATGCAAAGCTCAATAATATTGTACATCACAGAAGAGATGTGAACATATATAGTATTTAAATAGTGGCTATAAACAACTAAACAATTATTTAGGGTAAAAAGCCGTATTTTCTAAAGAGTGGGTTTGCAGGACAGCTGCGTAGTTCAACTCCATGATATCACTATAAATTGTGAAGGGCAAACCCTAGTGAGTTTCTAATGTAGTAATAATGCCGAGATGAACCTGTATAGAGATATGTCAGTAATCTTGCATATTACCTATGTATTATGCAGGGTCAGCGGCGTACCTATGCCCTACCTTCTCTGGGAGAAACACTGCTTCAAGTATGTTTCAAAATGACTCTAATTCTGCACAATTTATATACATGTAAAACTGGGGGGGGGTCATTTTTTTTATTTTAAAAATTCTAAATGGTTAAACTGTATAATAAAGACCTAGTCCTTAAGGGGTTAAAAGGCATACTTATGATTCACAATTACCATAAAACAAATCTATATCAATATATAGTTTAGCGTTTATTTTACCATACCAAAGAAAACAATTTAAACCCTGACTGCATCGCGGAACCAACACAAGGCCTGGATCAAGAAAGCATTTAAATCTGATACACTTTATTATTGTAACCTGTATATAATGGATTTCCCCCTGATCAGACTATGCCTGTAACTAACCACATCAAATGCTATACTGAATGTCTGTATTAAATAAAGTTTTGATTATTTTTTTTGTGTGTGTGAACCTCACCCTGTACCTTAGCTGTTGTCTAGACAACATCAGATGGTTCTTTGTAATTGAAATGTTGTCTGGACAACCACCGTGCGATCAAAGCAAGAAATGTGTGTGTGTCTAACCTTCAGCAACAGACTCTTCTCACTGGCAGTAAATGCAACACAATTCACTTAGCAAACAAAATGTAGATGCCTAAAAAAAACTGAATTATGATGAATTTTGCTATATGTTTGAGTCCCCATCCAGTGGTATTTCTGTTTAAAGCTGTAGATAAAAATGTGCAGGTAAGTCTCCTCTAGACCTACCAATGCAATCCGAGCTGGAGAGCCGTTTTCATAAACATCTGCAGCCTCGTATTAAATACTATTAAGGAAATGCAATGTTGGTTCATACATGTGAAAAATTACAAAACATTACAATCAATAAGTATAGCTGTTCTACTGCGTTATGTAGTCGGCCAAGCAATAGGATTACATACCACAACGTAATAATATATATTTATTATTATACATTTAAATATTATTATATATTTAATGCACACCCGACTGTCAACAAAACATATATTGTTGAAATTGCCATTGGTTCCCGCAATACGTGAGTGAGGTTCCCGGCCTCCTCTTTGTTTGTGACAAAGCTTTGCCAAATTTATCTTGGCGCCAAAATGCGTATGGCTCATTAGATCTCGTATAGCAGCCTCAGTTAGGGCCCGCGGTCTCTAAAGAGGATTCTGTCCTTCTGCCCCATCCACATAGATATGTAGAGACGCTACATATTAAAGCCAATTGAACGCATGGGGACAAAATAAATTTTATTATACATCTCGTGTGTTTATGGATCTAACCGCGAGCGTGTTCGCAACACTAGAGACACTGTAGTTTTACAGGATATAATCTTTCCCTGCGGTGCGATTTCTATGGCACATAATGAGGCGATAGGAAAATACCAAGTGGCCATTTTTAACTGGGTTAGGGGTGTCGTATGTTACATGGCTGTCTAATAGCAATATGTTAAATAATTATTTATTATACTCAACAATACTGTAGGTTTAATACTGTAAACGTGGCTTTTTGGAAATTCTACGATGTATTGCAAATTTTGAGAAGGGGTTTGATACCAACATCTGGTCTGTGAAAACCGTTATTTGCCATTATCTAACATGGCTGTTAAGCATCACAGTCGTCACTTCCTTACCAGCCGAATATTTTTCCTGAAGTAAATATGGCGGTGGTGCATTTCCGCTCGCTAGTTCAAAGCCGGCTACCCACAGTAAAGCCGCTTTGAGAGCTTGCCTGCGTCCTTGTGTGACACGGTATTTCCGGTTCCGGCCCCATTGTTGCAAAGCGATGGCGGCGCGGGCTGGTTTCCAATCGGTGACTCCTGGGGGATCCGCGACAGTGGCGGCATCGCTGGGGCCCGGGACACCGGGGCCCGCTGTGCGGATGGGCCCCGCCCCAGGGCAAGGGATGTACCGCTCTCCAATGCCTGGAGCTGCCTACCCGGTAAGAGATACGGAAGGGGGAGGGGTGAACAGATGGCAGGAGTGAAAGAGCCGTATATGAACCGCTAATAGCCATCGTTACATTCTAAAGAGATCTGTGTTTGGCGATGGAAGCGCCGGTGAAACATGATCCATTGCGTGTGATTCAGACCCTTACAGGCCAACCATTTCCTCAGGGTGTGGTGGGTCGGTGTCTGCCGGCCGCTGATAGGTCGCCCATCGCTTTCTAGCCTCCTTTTAAATGGCTATATGTAGCTGAGAAGAAGTGGTCCAGCGATGTGCATGCGCCAGCTTGCAGTATATGTAGCAGGATAGCCGGGACAGACATTCGCTGTGCTGGCTTTTTACTTACATGACTTATTCCACTAAACCTCATTGGCGCTCTCATGCAACATTCTCCCTTCTTCCTATCCGTAGCTGATTAATACTGGGTACCATAAAACATTATGTGCGATATCTCTGATATATACTGTTTATGGTGCGCTATTACTATCCCAACCTAACAATTGTGTTAAATTAACAGACATGAGAGACCGATACAGAAGTAGACGCCATGGGCCCTGTTCCTTCAAGCTTACAATCTATTACAGCAGTTCTCATATAAAACCTGTTACTTTGTGGTCATGTATAATATTTACCAACCAAAAAAAATTGTATTTTGTATGTGAAATATTGCAGTCACCTTGCGTTACATTATTTTCCCTTTGCTGGTAAGGTGTATCGGTAATAACGCCCGATGCTGGTAATTTTCTGTCAATCGGAGAGAGAGAGAGAGAGAAAAGACACTATCATTACCTACGGTGGTGCGGAGATGCCCGCTTCTAGGTCCATTTCCGGCACATTTGTGGTGGTTTTTGTATAATGACGGAATTTCCAACCTATATGGTTATTCATGCTAGTCATTCGCACCGCCGATGTTGGAGTTTAATATAGAAAAAAATACAGAAAGGCGAGCATGCCCCAAAGAGCCTATACATTCAGATTCTGGGGTGCTGCTGAAATAATCACGGTGCACACCCAGCAAATAATATTTAAAAGAATCCATCTGAGGCATAAATATTGGGGGTTCATTCACACTGACAGCGATGGGCTAAGCAATATGTGGCCAAAGTACCCCAATTCTGGCGAGTGTGTGTGTGCATATATGTATGTGTATAATATATATATATATATATATATATACACACACATACATATTTATATATATGTGTGTATATATATATATATATATATATATATATATATATGTATATGTGTGTAAACTATCTTACATGGACACAGTATAGATGTACCGGATTAGAAGAGGTTACAGGAGCCCTAGATCACTAAATCTGAATGCTGGCAGTGCTCAAAAGATTCTATCATGCTTGCCAGTCATATTGGGGAAAATCTTGGATTTTTTCCCTTTATATATGCTGTTTCATGTGTAAATGTTAGTTTCTGTTGAAGCAGTTGATAATTAAAATATACCTTCCTTCAAGCTTATGTTTAAATGTTAAAATACTGTTCTCCATGTACAGTTCTGCTGGAAGGTTCATCCCTGTATAGACTGCAAGTAAATGTCTTTCTAGCTGTATAATTACTTGTTTTTTACTTTATTTTATGAATCCTTTGTTTCACTTGTCTTTCTATCATAATGTATATGTTAATGTAAACTTCACATGTTCTGGGGGTTAAAGGTCTACTGCCCCAAACAGCCCCACCAGGCATTATAGGTACCTATATTATATGTATCTTTTATTACTACGTTAACAAAATAAAATCAATCGCACTGTGTACATTCTACATCTGCGCGTGCATGTATATAACGCAAACCCAGATAAGGTGCTGCCACTTTATAACGAACTGTTAGCGGTAAGTTGGATATCTGCGGCTGGATGATTCCTCGATGCCGGCTCTGTGTGCTCTTCTTCAAACGTGCTGCAGATGGTTGGTATATATGTTTGTATATGTGCGTGTTTATCTTCGCTCCTAGTCGCTAGACGTTGGGTGTCTGGTCTGTGTCAGATGTTGCATGTTTCTGCTAGTAGACGGCCTGCATGCTGTGCAGGTGGCCTAGAAACTACTTCTGCTTCTGTAGAACATCTTGCAGGTTGCTTGTATTCATTTCTACATTAAAAAACATAGGCATATGTACCATCCGCCTTACCTCCTTTCATACTCACTGTTGTCATAACATGTACCATTTCCGTTTTGTTTTTTTTGTAGCGACCTGGGATTCTTCCAGGAAGCCGAATGGCTCCTCAGGGACCGGCCATGGGGCCACCAGGTTATGGAGGAAGCCCAGCTGCTCGACCGGGGATGGCCCAGGCGGGCATGGACCAGTCACGTAAACGGCCTGCACCCCAACAAATTCAGCAGGTGCAGCAGCAACAGGCTGCTCAGAATAGGAACCACAGGTAGATAGCGGAGTATGGAATCCCTGAAACGCTTTATTCTCGAACGCAGTGCATTGGCTTTGCAGGGCAGTTAATTGACCTGATTCCCGGCATGATTGTGAACGTTTTCTTTTATGAAGCTCTTGGCTAAAGAATGTTGGCATGACTTATTTTCCCACTTTGGTGCAGTTTTAGTCTCTTCCCATTCTGCCAGCATTCTGGTTTAACACGTAATTTGTGGCAATTACTGCTTCAGGACCAACATTTTCCTTAATATCTAGTCATTGTGTGAAGTGCGATGGCAGCTGTTGGTTATCCTAGGGCATCTGCAAAAGCTAAATGCCCAAAGGCGCTCCATAGGGGCTATATTACCATATTTGGTAGAGCTGGCAGATTGTATTGAATAGTTATTAATTATTCCTATATTACTCATGGATATTTGCATTAGTATAATTTTGGTAAACCAAAGAAATGTAATTCTTTTCTTTCTTTTTTTTTTTTTGTGTAGTGCTAAAAAGAAGAAAGTAGCTGATAAAATTCTACCTCAGAGGGTGAGTATTAAATACACGAGTGAGAAGGCAGCAAATGCCATCACTCCTATTATATGCATAAAAAGCATTATATATGCATTATATGCATTTTTTTATTTACTTGCAGATTCGGGAGCTGGTACCTGAATCGCAGGCTTACATGGATTTATTGGCGTTTGAGAGAAAGTTGGATCAAACCATTATGAGAAAACGGCTTGATATTCAGGAAGCGTTAAAACGTCCTATCAAGGTATTAAGGGGTTCGAAGAAAGTGTGCATCATTATTGCGCAATCAGTCAGCTTATGGAGGTTTATATGTTTTTTTTCCTCCTTCTTTTAGCAAAAAAGGAAACTTCGAATCTTCATTTCCAATACATTCAACCCAGCAAAATCAGATGCTGAGGACGGCGAGGGAACAGTGGCATCATGGGAGCTGCGGGTGGAAGGACGTCTTCTTGAAGATGTGAGTATGATGTAGTAGCCTAGACATCTCGCCGACATCCCCTGCGTATTATGCTGTAGTGGGGGTGCATTACACTATAGTCAAACCATTCAAGATTCCATACACTCCTGTGATTTTTTTTTTTTTTTTCTTTTTCAGTGGGTCCATTAGCTAGTAACTTTTCCTTTTAAACTTGTTAATGCTGGATGCTGCAGTAAAAGTGTTAACAGCATTTCTTTTAACTGTGTGTCATAGTAAACATACTACATGATCCTCAAGTATTTACTGAATAATCTGCCCTTTCCAATACACAGCGCATTTCTCTCTTTAGAATACCTGATCTAAGAATCCTTCAGAAGCTCGTTGCTCCCTGACATTGGCTTGGTGCTAAAACAAAGTCCGTGCCGTGTTCATAAGTATATGTAGGAAAGAAGACAATATAATAGTCAGGAACTTTGTGTTGTCAGTTTGTTTAGCCGGAGCAAACATTGGTCTCCTGAAACCAGACTAAATCATTTATTGAAGCAGGGTTCATTCTGAAAGAAATGGCAAACACAAATCTCCCTTGTTAAGTTTGCAGAGAGTTATTGACTTTTTTCTATTTACAATATTTGTGCCAAAAAATGTCTGCAAGGAAAGGAAGAGCTGAGCATCAACTTTCTTCTAATGCATTATTTATGGAACAATAGGAGTCCTTAAGCAGTTTATTAAGCGCAGTGTTCTCCTTTTATTTATCTTTCCCACCTTCTCTTGCAGGCAGCTTTGTCAAAATATGATGCTACCAAACAGAAGAGGAAGTTTTCATCCTTCTTCAAGTCTCTTGTTATTGAGCTAGACAAGGACCTCTATGGACCCGATAATCATTTGGTGGAGGTATTTTTTCCCTTAATACTATGGCAATTATCATGGTCTTATCATAATGACTGGGCGCAAATATATTGTCCACTGCATGTACATATAACAATGTAGACCATAAATAAACAAACACGGTTTATATTGGATATAAATGGCTGTAGCTTTATTAGAGGGTAAAAGAGGCATTAACAAACAATAACCAATTCAAACATTTCAACATATACCAAAGTACAATCCGCCCTTCCTTAGCCAGATTGTATCGCCACCAAGCCTCTGTCCACCTCAAACCAGACTACGGCGACAGTATAGCAAAATTTTGCACCAATCAGCCGCGCGCATTTTCCCACCTCAAAAACGCTTGCTCTAAAGCACAGCTGATTAGCCAATCACCTGTGTCACCTGTCTTAACTGCCTGGTAACATTGGAACTGGTTTTAGCTGCAAAAGCCCGCTAAAATCAAATTGCCCTGGCTTATCCTGACCTCTGCGTGACCTCTACATCTCACTAATGTCCAGCAGTGGACAATTACGCCTCCGTTTAGTCAGCCTGCTTCTTGCATCACCAAGCAAATGCGTAAAAGCTCAATCTAAACACATAGTTATGACAGTTTGCACTTTTCTAGTGTTTTGGGAACAAATAACCCGTTTAAAATCCTGCAGTCCCCTGGTTGAGTGATAAGTGCTAGTCTTATGTTTGAGACATGTTTCCACATGTTTATCTTCGCATACCCTCTGTTTACAAAAAAGTTTTCCGTATTGTATATTAACCTCAGTGATTAGAATCAAAAATTCTGAATGCTGACAGTGCTTGATAGAATCTCTCCTGTTATCCGATTTTAGCAAGTAATTTTTTAGTCATATTATCCAGTCATATTGGGTAGACACTGAATTTAGTTTTTTCCTTGTTTGTGCTGCTATACCTAGATGTTGAATTGAATATTCCTTCAAGGTTTTATTTAAATGATAAAATGCTCGCCTTGGTGATCCATGTGTATTATACTGGAAGTAATATCCTGTATTGGCTGTAAAGACTGGAAATAAATTGTATGTATAATTACATGCCTACTCTGACTTTTTCTTTATCAATAGTTTGACTTGTCTTTCTATCAAGAAGATTTTGTGTATTGGATTTTCCTTATCGTTATTGCCTTTGCCAATCAAGCTCTATTTTTTGCAGTGGCATAGAACCCCTACCACACAGGAGACTGATGGCTTTCAGGTCAAGCGCCCTGGGGACGTGAATGTTCGCTGCACTGTATTATTAATGCTTGACTATCAGGTATTTACAATGTTGTTTAAGCCCTAGAACTTGTTTTTAACATGTTGCTTGATTTATATACCTGATGTCCTGGTTATCTGTCCTCAGCCACCGCAGTTTAAACTAGATCCACGACTTGCTCGCCTCCTTGGAATCCATACCCAGACTCGCCCGGTCATCATTCAAGCTCTGTGGCAATACATTAAAACTCACAAGCTTCAGGACCCCCACGAGCGGGAATTTATAGTCTGTGACAAGTATCTTCAGCAGGTTGGTTATTTGATTCTTGTGTAAATCCGGTATGAACCGCCTTTGCTTTTCTGCACTTGACTCATTTTGTATCTCTTGTAGATATTCGAGTCTCAGAAGATGAAGTTTTCCGAGATCCCTCAGCGGCTTCATGCCCTGCTTATGCCTCCAGAACCCATTGTTATCAATCACGTCATCAGGTAAAGGAAAAGGTTTTCATAGGGAAGATAGAACATATTCTGTTATTTATTAATTGCTTTCTAACACTATCTTTAACTCTTGATTTTTGATATTAGTGTGGACCCTAATGACCAGAAAAAGACAGCCTGTTATGATATTGATGTTGAAGTGGATGACACGCTAAAAACACAGATGAACTCTTTCTTGCTCTCAACATCCAGTCAACAAGAGATAGCGGCTCTCGATAACAAGGTATAAAACTCAAAACATTGCTCGTTGGTGCTTTTTAATCGTCATGCAAGTAATTGTAAAGTAGTAGTTAAAATGATTGAAGTATCCTGAATTGCTATTGTATACTTCTTTTGTTAGGTTATAACAGGGACGTCCATCCTGCGGCCCTCCAGCTGCGGCAGGACTACATCTCCCATACTCAGCCAGCCCCTTAGCTGAAAGAGCGTTATGGGAGATGTAGTCCTGCAGCAGCTGGAGGGCTGCAGGTTGGACACCCCTGGGTTATACTCAGTCAGGCTCCTATATGTGCTGTTTTTTTATTTATTTTTTTATTTATTGATCCCATTGGTTGGTACATTATATTAAACATCTTAAGATGCTCTTCGTGTCCACCAGTGAGCAAAACTTTATTTCCCCCCCTCATAGATTCACGAGACAATTGAAACAATTAATCAGCTGAAGATCCAGAGAGAGTTTATGTTGAGCTTTGCACGCGATCCTCAGGGATTTATTAACGACTGGTTGCAATCTCAATGCCGTGACCTCAAGGTGAGTGCGTGTCAGACCTGGTTAAACGGCGGGTGTGCTTTTCTATTTTGTTAGATGACTAACAGTCTTTTCTTCTCGCCAGACTATGACAGACGTCGTGGGCAATCCAGAAGAGGAGCGTAGAGCTGAATTTTATTTCCAGCCCTGGGCTCAGGAAGCTGTGTGTCGATACTTCTACTCTAAGGTAAGCGCATGGTGAAACTACAACTATTACAACTATTATTCATAAAGCCTCTCAAGCACTACTGTGTTAACCCTTAAGACTCCGCTTTGTTAGTTAACATAACCCCTGCTTTACTTTTGTCCATCCGTACAGTTACGGCCAAGCGAGTGCATGACTAGCCTCCATATGCAGTCTGTCCTTGAGTTCTTAAATAGAGCTCCTCTCCTCCGGTAGCAGTGTGTGCTCTTCAATATGCAAGGTCCTAAGTCTTACCTGCACTTCATTTAATAGCACTTTTAAAGTCAGGAGAAATAAAATGTAATAGTTTAAAATTGACAGTATATAAGATTAGCATTAACATGAGCACGGGTTAAGACGCTTTGGTACAGAAGTAGAAGATGATCCTGCCTTTGCAAGCTTCTTGGTAATGCAGACTGTTTCTTTCTAACTCTATGGTCCGCTCTCACGTCTCCTCTCGTTCTCCACAGGTCCAGCAAAGACGACAGGAGCTGGAACAGGCTCTAGGTATACGAAACACATAAGCTTTTGGTGACTGCAAATGAGAGGCAGCAGCTGTTTGCTTTCCTTGGATTCTTTTTGTGTCCTCTCCAGCATTTCAAGCAGCAATCTTGAGGCTTCAGGACGCTGCTTTCCATGTAGGATGTGTTGGAATCAGGGTTTCTACACAGTAACTGACTGCAGGGTGGTGATGATACACTAACATACTGTTAATGGCTGGTTATATATATATGATTACATATTTTTTGACCCGGTTAAACAAATATAGCCTCAGAGAAATATTGGGTTTTGAACTTCCCTCAAGTGTCATTCTTTTATGTATTTTGTCTCGCCCTCATCCACACAATTTCTGTAAATCCTTTCAACATCAGATGGACTTCTTCCCGTAATCCATGGTTGGATTTTAAGCAGCAGTGGTTCATATTACTGCAGTTTAATAGTATACTAGCATATATGTAACTTATAGCATCCCAAAGACAGACTTTATTATTTTGGCACTGCCGTTATGTTTTTGGGAGTATTTTACCTCTGTTTTCTAGCAGATATAGTTAATGAGGGGGTAAGTGCCCTATTTTTTTTTTTTTTTACTATTAATATACTAGTTTAAAAGGTTATGTTTTCCTGGGAAAAGTGGTCAGAGATTTCACAAATGAAGGACTCCTCTCTGAACGTAGCTGAGTGCACATTGATATATAATACAGCATTTTCATTCTGAGGAATGGATTCTTAAGATGCTGCTTCTGTTTTCCGGGGACTATAGCCCTAGAAGCTTTTTGAAACCCCTCACTGAATGTGCTCCGAGCACCCCTATTCTCAAAATGTAGCCTTTTTTATTTTTCAAAGGATTATGGTTTTGATGGACCAAAATATTGTTTTGTATCTTGTAGTCATTGCCAAGTTTTAATAAAAGCAACTTCTGAGTAAAGCCAGAACCTGTGTACTGTGGACTTGTATTGAGGTATGGACCGTGAGTGTTTGGGTTATGAAGTTAGCATTCCTCTTTAATGTGAACTTTGCTTCAGTCTAAAGAGGATTGAACACAATAATGCTTTTCCTGGCCATCTCCATAGGCTGGCAAAGAACTTTCAAATGTGATTATAACCACCGATTACTCTTTCTACATCATGTCAATGCTTTTCTGTTTCATATAGACATACCTGATGAATTTGAAAGGCAGAAGAAGCACAACTTTATGTTGGTCACTGGCTACTTTATTCCTTTCATTGCCTATAGTAGAATACAGTGGTTAGGTAGGCTGAAATGGTTTTATATATCCAGTTGTAGTCCAATCCAGACCTCCAGCGTTGCATGGATAGCAGCAGATGACTGCTTGCTGTCATCTGCTGCTATCCATGCAACGCTGGAGGTCTGTAACTAGCTTGGGGTCTGTCTTTGGCTGCACCTGGATGCCATATTCATTCTTTCTCCTTCCTTAGAACTGGACTACTTTCCAGTGATTATTGACTTTAAAATTCCAAATTAATTGAAAGGTCTTACAGCTCTAAACATGTCCTGATGTGTTTTGGAAAAAATAGTGTTGTTCATACTGATTTTTATATTTAATTTCCCTAAACATCCCCTCCTAAAAATATTGTATTTAATCAGTGAATTTAGCCTATGAGTATTTGCCTAGCGTGCCCTCGAGGTACTGTATTTTGAACATAGGAAAGTGTGTGTGTGTGTGTACACATTTCTGACCCAGTGTCAGTTTTCTTGCAATTTGAGGTCAATTATTGAAGGATTATATCAGTTGAAGGATCTTTAAAACTTTTATCCTTTTAAAACAAGTGTTTCCTGTTCATGTATAGTGCGAAGGGCAAATCTTACAACAATAAAATAAAAACCTGACATGTTAATGAAGATGTGGCTCCAATTCCTCGCCCCAAAGGGTTAAGCGCTCCTGCCAGCTGCAGGTTGCTGGTACGGTGTTGCCACCCTGAAAGCCAATTGAGTCGGCAGGAGGTGAAAAGTCAGCGCTCTGAGCCAATCAGAGCTCGGGGGCTTGGCCTCCTCTCCCAGGGGCAGTCGCCGCACTTGTTTAAATGGCCAGTATTTGGCGCTGAGCGAATCGAAGCAGAGGAGCAGCCGCGGTGACCTGGAGTTACACCGGGCAACGACTACAGCTATTTACAGAGATATTCGGATCTGCGGCGGTTCTGACGAGATGGCTCTGAAGGTTTGCATCGTAGGCTCGGGCAACTGGTAAGCGATGGGGAAGCTGCTATTGTAAATGTCACGATTGTGTCGCCGTGCCAGCTGTCTGCAGGTCGCCTGTGGCTTTATGTGGGCATGGCATGTCTTCATGCAGAGCTGCGTTTCTTTTTCTAGATCAGCACTGGCAGCGAACGCTGCCTTCTATTGGCACAGAATCGGGTTATGTCAGGAACACAAGTGGTTAAAAGAGCATGTGATGTGACAAAGTGGACTGAGATGTCTTTTGTTTATTGTTCGTTCGGTCCGGATTTTCCCTGTAACGTCCTGTAATATCCGAGCTGTCAGATCTGACTACAGGTTAATACACGCAGCACATGTGATCACAACTGTTTAGGGGGGGCATGAAAACCGTTTCACACTGAAATCCGGTACAATGACATATTCAGCCACTTACTAGTGAAATATCCGGTGCTAATGTATTCAGCCTTCGCCAGACTCAGGTACAATGCTGGATTGGGCTCTTAGAACGAGTGTGGAATACAACTCCTATGATCCACAGAATGCTCCAGGCTCTCATTACAGGGCTTATCAGGGGTGACCCTGCCCTGGTAAACTTTGATCTAGTTTTTATTGTTGATCCTGATGTCTAGTACTCTGAACAGTTTTCAGTGTGCCTGAGTAAGCACTAAATAGATAAACTCCCCAGCATTGCAAAATGCATTGTGGTTTCTCCGCTGTGTGGGCCCTTTAACCGGGGCAGGACTTTGTGGCTACCAAATGCTATTTGCCTCCCCATTTTCTCCTAGCGTTGTACAGAACAGGATCTTGTAGCAACATGCTGGCTTATTACACATTTCACGCAGTGATTTCATTTAACGAGTTTGGATGAAATGTGATTCAGATTTCTTAATGCGTTGCCAGGCTACATTATTATAAGTCAAGGTGCGTATAGTGCCACCATATACCACATCACTGTACAATGGGGAGAAGTGTGTCTCACAACAATTTAGACTTCTAGAAACCAAACCTTAGGAGCCCTGCTCAAACCTACGCTCTTTAATGCAAATCGTAGCTGAGTGGCCCCTTTACATTTTTGTGGGGGTTTTTTTTGCCAAATGCGTTGAGGGATTCTGCCGAATCACCCCCAGTAGATTTGCCCCTTCTGCCACCCCCTTCTATTTTGAATGCAGGAGATGCGTTCTGAAGAGTCTCCCTGCATGCGATGTACTTCTAGTCAGCCCCAGCGCAGGGTCGGCAAACTCTGCGGACACACAGAACTTAACAGCGCATAAGAACCATTTGGCCCATCGAGTCTGCTGACTGTTTAAAATATCAAAACCACTGTCGCACACTCTCTGTCAATGTCTCCCTACCATCAGTGTCCGTCTCCTTTATCCCAGTTCCATTTCTTTTGCCTCTTTTTGTACTTCTTTCTTCGTCCGCTTCTCCCCATGTCTTCTTCCTCCCGGATCGCTTCCGCAGAATGGCAGGACCTCTGGGCACACTTTCACTCCTCCGGGGGAGAGGTTGTATTCGTGGCTCCCCCCTTTGGGAAAGTACTCCGAGAGGCCAGAATAATGAATACGGATCCTTGGAAAAAGAGAAGCGTTTCTTGCACATCTTTCTCCGTGAATCTTGTCTACATTATTCTAGCCCTTCGGAGTGCTTCATCCCGCATCATTTCTTGCTGGTTGATTTGAGAAGCCTATTCCCCAGAAAATGTTTGCACACAAGGATTAGAACTCACTTGAGAAACGCACACATTCCAGTATTAATGTCATTAAGATGCCACGCAAACAAAAGAGGTCTGACACTTTAAGTTAATTATATTAACTTAATAAGGTGGTGAAGACCAAGGTTTACTTGAAAGAACTTGCAAATCTCGACACTTGCGTGTAGTCTACAGTTACCCGCAATTTCCTGTGACCACATCTTGTATAATTCTAAAGGCCACCTTGAAAGGTGGGGGACCGCTGGTAATCCTTCATGTTGAGACCTTTTCAGTGATGATACCAAAGAGCAGCCTCCGCGTGCTATGCTTCAGCTTGATAGCACAGTCAGGAGGAAAGTGGCCTCAGTGCGCTGCTTAAAAGATGATCTATACACTAAGGTAACTGCGTTGAGCTCAAATTTGTAGATCAAGAGATATATATTAAATGTGTTTCTCCCATCTATGAAGCCATCACAAGGCACCCTATTCAAATAAAATACTGCAATTGAGATTAATTCATCCGTTTATAGTCCCGCATGAGGTCACAGTGATCTAGAACATGTATACATATAGAAATGTGCTTTACATTGGATTGTAGATCTTCAGTATTTGGGATGGATAGACTTATGGGATGGGATGGGACCAGTGATTAGTCACTTATATGTTGCCCATACTGCAGGGCAGCATTTTATCTGGGCTGGTCAGCAATATATAAAAATGATGTGTCCTGGAAAACATGGCTGATAAGGTCACCCTAGAGCAGGATCTCCATGTCTGCTGCTGGCGGAAGTTCTCAGTTATGGAAATCACCATGAGGTGCAACAAGGCATCAGGTGTTTATGAGTCTGTTGGGGTTACTACAGCTTCTAAGATATTTGAATTGCCTTCTTGGCTCTACATGTCTGTCCTAACAAAAGCCCTTCGTCTAATGGATTTAATGACATTATCGCTGACCACTTTGTGCTATGTGCTAATTTCATTATTACTGTTTTCTGTCAGTTCTTTGTTCCTGTTCTTAAAGGGGGGGGGGTCAGGAAAACAAGCTACATTCCTTGTATTTCTGCAGCCTGAGCAGGTTTCTATTAGCCAGGGTTCTGCGCATGTGCTCCAGTGATTTTCCTTCCCCTGGCTGATTTAATTAATGAACCCAAAGGTTCTTCATCTGCATCTTCAGCCGGGGTTTATGTTAACAAACACATTGTGTGTGCTTGGAAATAAAGTACTGTGGACACCTTTAACAACAGATCAGGACCCATTTTAAAGAAGCCTTGGGCCCCATCCCCCCGTATTACCCCCTATCACCCCTGCCAAGAGTTTGTATGTGAAATTCTCTGCCAGGTACAAGGAGGCTGAGGGTAGTGGGCTTCTATATGGAATAAATAAATAAAAGTTTTTTTTTGGGAGGGTTATCAGGCAATTCATCTACATAGTAAGATCATTTAAGCAGGGCCCTCCGTACCTCTTGTTTCCATACATCAGATTATGTTATACACTTCTTGTTATGTCCTGTTTACAGATTGTACAACACTGTAGAATATGATGGCGCTATATAAACAATAAATAATATTCCAGTGGTATTTGGAGTGAACTACTAGAAAGAACCTGGTGACATGCTTAACCATATTTAAATACAATCTGGTTTGGGGTTCGTTAGCATTCTGGATATTTCACATAATTCTTTCTTCTTTTCGAGTACAATCATATGCTTTCTGTTCCCCTAAAGAGTATCATAATACCATAGAAAATGTACTCTGTTTTCCTCCTTCTGAGTTTAAGATAGAAATCTATCATCAGCAGAGTCACAGCTTGTCTATCTGCGACTATCCGTGATTCTGTCGCAAAAAATAGCCAAACGCAGCTGTATTTGCAACAAAGCATGGACTTCATGCACGGCACATGGAATGACGGCTGAGTCTAGTACGGGCCCTTCGTGACCAATGTCACGGCTGCGACGGCAAGGGAGGTAAACCGTATGTAAGTCTTCCTGCTCTTCTGCTTCAAGTAACAAACTTGGCGCACATGGCCAGATAGCCTACTGACTATATGAATAAGCCACATAGTAAAACCAAAATGGTGGGAGTTCCTCACTAGTGTTCAGTGTGAGGATAATATGGAATGCACTGGAGTTATCTGCTGGGGTCCGCAAGAGGACTGAGGATCTTTCGCAGTTACGGATTTAGTTTTTTTTAAATAATTTTTCCCCCTTAGCATGATGGAGGCTCAGTGTTTTACTCCGTTGAAGGATTATGTCATCACTGGCTTCACTTCCCCTCATTTATGTTTCCTCAGGGGATCAGCGATTGCAAAGATTGTGGGCAGCAACGCGGCACAACTCCCCCAGTTCGACAATGTGGTGAAGATGTGGGTATTTGAGGAAACGGTCTCAGGAAGGAAACTAACAGAAATCATCAATACGGATCATGAGAACGTCAAGTACCTTCCAGGCCACAAGCTCCCCGATAACGTGGTAAGCGTGCCGACCAACAACGCAAGACCATACCTGGCCAGGTGACAGCCCCGGGGGATATTAACGGATTGTGTCCAAACTTGGCACAACAAATAAATAAGCAACCACATGATTTGAAAATATTCTTCCATTCCCCCCCCCCCATGGCCAGGGGGAGCACTGGGACAAGTTATTTGCCAATGTTTGCCCTACCCTTGAAACAGCCCTTACTCTATCAACCTGTAACCAGCTAAACGCTGACTGAACATCATTAAGATAATTGTTCAGCAACAGTTGGAAGGTTGCCTGTTACCCAACCCTGCGCCGAACGCACGCACTGGCAAAGTTTTATTTGTGAGAAATTATCCTGAGAAGCTTGAAAATCCAAGATGGGGGCCTCCTTGGGTTACATAATAATGCTTTTCACCAAACTAAACCATCCGTTTTATTCCCACGCAAATGGTCTCTTCACGTTCCCAGCAGTGGATTTCAAGGCAGTCTGAGGGATTATCAAAACCAACAGGAATGTAAAGTGACCTCTGACCTCACTATATAGAGACAACTCGTCTATCAGAAAGCTCTATAAGTTTACTTTAAGTCCACACAACTGAGCCAGGCCGTGAATGCATGAATGGAGTGATGGAACTAGAACTGTTTGGCGGCTGGTACAAAGAATCCCCCAAAAAAAGATTCTCACAAAAATAATTTTAGAAGTTTGGGTGTAGAGATCGCATTACCCGGTCACTTCACCATAGCGTGATATTGGGTGCTATCAATGTAATAATCAATATTATTATATGCCTTCTTGCCACCTGGATTTTGAGCTTTTGAGATTAGCCCGCCTTACATCAGAGTACCCCAAGCTAGCGGGCTAATCAATGTATGGCCATATAGTGCGACGGAATCCCCAATATTTATGCCTTAGATAGCAGTTTTTGGAATGGTGTTCGCTGGGTATGCGCTGAATTCTTGCTGTGTTTTGTATACTTATTGGTTATTATTATTCTAGCAGCAACCCAGGAATCTGAATGTGTATGCCTTTTATGCTTCTTAGGTTGTGCGCTCCCCTTTCTGGCTGAGGTCAAATCTAATTTTTTTGGTTCTGGTTTTTAATGGTAATTTCTATCACGTTATAATGAGGGGATTTAAACTATGAGTTCCACACAAGTAGTCATGCTTCCACTTATACGATCGCATACGCATTGCTACGTTGATTGATTTCTGGCAGAAAGGAGCATGACTGGCCCTGTAAATGTCCTCTGTGTCCTCAGGTAGCTGTCCCGGATTTGCTTGAAGCTTCAGCTGGAGCAGATATCCTGGTCTTTGTTGTTCCCCATCAGTTCATCGGCAAACTATGTGAGCAACTCAAGTCAAACACGAAGAAAGGAGCTTTCGGAGTGTCTCTTATAAAGGTGAGAACGTCGTTCTGCGAAGCATATTACTGGTAACGGCCCCTTGATAGGACACCGATGTTTAAAAATGTGCAATTAATAGTCTGACTGCCAAACGCTTGTTATTAGAAGTTATTCCAAACTCAGCGTAGCCAAAGCTCTGTGTCTTGTTCAGCATGGAGCTGGTTTCAGGCTGGACCAGCTTGGATCTCTAGCTGTTTACCCGGCGCTAGAGCTGATTGCCGGCGCATGTTGGCAAAGTTCCAGCCTTGGGTGGGGATCAGGCTAAGCGTTATGTGAAGTTTGCATAAGGGCTGAGCACAAAATCTAAGAATAGAATTTGGACGTAGCATGTTCCCCCTGGTTTTGAATAAATAGTATTTGCATTATAATAAATGAATAAATAATCATATTTAGGGAATAGAGGATTCTTATAGTGTGTAGCAATAACCAGATGAATCTGTCCCTCCCAGGGAGTAGACGAGGGGCCGGATGGACTGCGTCTCATCTCCGATATCATTCGGGAAAAGGTTGGTATTGAAATGAGCGTCCTGATGGGAGCAAACATTGCCAATGAAGTGGCTGCCGGGAAATTCTGCGAAACGACCATTGGTAAGAGGTTCTATTACAGCATCGCTAACGTGCGCCATGAGCATAACCAGAATGACACCCGTGATGTCCGTCTCACCGATCTCCCAATGTCGTGCTATTAGGCTGTAAGAACAAAGAGCAGGGCAAAATCCTGAAGGAATTATTCCAGACGCCGAATTTCCGTATAACCGTGGTGGAGGAGTCAGACACGGTGGAATTGTGTGGAGCGTTAAAGGTGAGAATGATCATGTAATCGCTATGCATTGCTAGCGAAAAATATTATTTAATGCTGCTGTTCCACCTACTCTGCTGAATTGAATGCTTTCAAAAAAGGATTTTTTTTTGTTGAACAGGGTCTTTAATGTTTTGTTTGTTTGTGAATTTGCCATGTTCTGGTGTTGCTCTGAGCAGCATTGCTGTAAGCAGAGATTTGCAGCCCTCCGATATTACATCATAAACTATGATTGTTTTACAAAAGCTGCATTTCTGGATTAAATGAGTAGAATTTTCTGCACACCGTCCCTTTATTATATTAAAAACATAGGTATTTTGAATGACTATGTAACATTAAAAAAAAAGTTTAAAAAAAAACTTTGTGTAGAGTAAGTTTAATAAATAATAATTTAATGTAGGAAACTAACTAAACAATGTTTTAAAAACTCATATATGGCAGAATGCCATCTTGGGGAACATTGTCCTTACCGGTGAGTATAGGGGTGACCATAACCTTTTGTTAAATCCAGAGAAGCCTAATTTAGCATATCTGGTTTTGTAGAATCCATAATTCCATTTAAAAATGCCCAAAGCCAATCTCAAATTTTGCAAACCTAAATTGTCACTGGAGACACTTTCTGAGAACAGGTACGTTGACATTCGAAACAGAACAGTTTGCTAGCTTCTAACGTGTGGTTTAGCTACTCAGGTTACTTGTTTTTGTTGCAATCTGGGTCACGCGTGACTTGTGTTTCCATAAACAGAGCCAGGAGGACTTTTGTCACTTTTTTGCTTACTGTAAGAATTCTGAACTGGTGGTTTGTTGACGTTCTTTACATGCAGGCGTCAGAGTGCTTCCTATCCTGTGCTGATGAGATCAAACACATTTAAAATAGTTGTAGAACACACAGGCTACTGCAGTACCCGACACATCTAAACGAGGGAGCCGCTGCAACAGTGGGCAAGAAATACGTACCTTGTGTCCTTACTTGCATGTCTCCAACACGGACAATCAGAGTAGGGTTGTTCTTAGGCATGCACATATTGCCAAAACTGTTTTATTTTGCTTGACATGGAAACATGGAATTTGATGGCCCATTTTTCTTGCTATAAAGACTAAAACCTTTATCAGTCCTTGGTCTCATCTTAGATTCAGCATGACTATATGCCTAGGGTGGCAGGTCCAGTGGGGCAGCGGCAAGTTCCTCTGCCGGAAAACCAAGGTTCTGATCTCCCCAACCAGCCCATTGAAATTAGAGGATCTGTGTCGAGTCAGCATAGGATTCATTAAGGCACAGAGCGCTGGGCTATGACATCATACCCCAGCGCTCCGCTGTCAGGACGGCGGGCTTGGAGGGAGTGCGTGATGCGGCCCTGGGTCAGGCCTCGGGCAGCTCCCAAGGTGAATATATCTCTAGGTAGACCAATAGGTGCTATCAGATAGATAGGGGATAGTAGTGATTGTATTCCAAAACAGCAGGGGTTTTGTCAGCCCCTGGAAGATTTTAGCTGCAAAGCAAGGATGTGCAAATTAGATCTGTTGACTTTGGCTCAAGGTTACTTTTTTTCCCGCTTGTCCTTGTTTTTGTTGGCTCTGGAATAGTTTGATTATGTAGTTAATGTTTAGACAGATTGTTAATCTTCAGTGTTCTTACTTGCTGGATTACTTTCACATTATTACCGTTTTCTCTGAGCTTTCTGTGTTTTCTGTGCGATTGCTGCTTACAGCTGAATTCTGAACATGATTGCAGATAATATTCTTGTAAATACTGTAGAGCATTAAAGTATTAGCTGACTTTAATACAGTAGAAGAACTTGTCTGCATATCCTTGTACCCGCTCACCAATTTTAAATATATACTGCTGATCTGGGTGGGATGCGAGAAACAGACATCATTATTAAAAATATTTATTTTAAAATGATTTCTACACTCCTGACCCGTTCTGGCCACCTGGCTAAGCAGACAAATGCCCAATGGGCTGGTGGAAGTTGGTGTCCATCAGCTACCCATATTGCTGTTTGTGTGTCCATCCTAGCCACGGGCTCGATACATGCGGCTGCACACTCTTACTCACACATTTTGATGTTTATCGGCCGCTGGCCTTAAAGTACCAGGGTCAGTTTATTTCCCCAGTCCAGCCCTCTTTGCGTTCATAGCGGAAAAGCTCCAAAATTATCTTTTATGTTGCATTAATGTATTTTTTTCCCTTTTTAATATTTCATGTCCCAAAATCTGGATTTTTAAAGAGGCATTTACTATTTGTTTGTGGTCAGCAGTTTAGAGCTTGTGTGTGTGTCCTGTGCTACATCGATGGCTTTTTGCTGGAGCAACAAAGGGGTAACCGGCACCTTTGTTCTAAATTAGAATTATCCGTTCATCAAGAGGAGTGGGTTTAACTGCTCCTATGTGTAGATTCGATGAATTTGAACAAATTTAGATACTTCCGGACTCTGCAGAATTTTTTTTGGAGTGTATTTAGTGCAATTTGTGTTTTCAACATATTCAGGGATAAAGTACATATCTCTCAGTTAAGCAAAAGGTTGGTAGGATGGTTTGTGGCAGCTATAGATAATCAGGTAATGTCAACACTAAAAAGATACCAATGTCTGCCTGATCACAGTAAGCGGTTTGCTGATAACTCCTGAAATACTGGGAAGATAAGAATTGCAAACCTAGCCAAACAGAGAATGTTAATGCAAGAATTCCCCACTGATAAACATATGATTTATGACGGTGGTATGATCCAAAGTCTTTAAATGATTTTAATTAATCTTTCTACATGATGTATGCATGATGTATGTGCCCTAAAAATGTCACTTCAGGACACTAGCTTATTGCCCATATACTATTTTCTACCATTAAATAATACCGGTACATTAGTATTTTTTTATTTAAATGACTATTACAAAATGCAAAAATGATATGTTAAAGTTTACCTGATGCCATAAAAACTTGGGTCTCAATTGATTTTTTTGTGATTACATACAGTATGACGGTGTAAAAACAGACAGTAACTGATACTAATGATTTCCAGTTGGTACTAATTTAGCACAAAAAGCCACCTTAATGTCGGCAGGTAAACCAATAAAACAGGTTATTTCCTTCCCGCGGAAGTCAGAAAAGTACATAGCCAGCTGTGTACACGCAGGTATCTCAATAAACCGGCCAGGAACTCTCAGGGTTTGACGGTTTTGCCCCATACTCAGGGTGAAGGGCCAAAATGGACATTCTGGAGCTGAATCATTCCTATTCTACACTGATCTGATCAACTGGTGCTTTTGCTACCACAATGTTGTGGTTGATATCACTGTTTGAATGCAGGTGACTCAATTTAGTGTCTCTTTAAATAATGGCAAGTCAAGATTGCCATGCGGACCGGTATTGGAGCCATTTGTTGGGCCACAAAATGGAATCTTCACAATGGGCTATCATATGTCCACGATTTAGAAAGTTCCCAGGGATGATCCCACAGCTGGAGTGATTTGAGGACAGTTTTCTAAACGGTTAAGTGGATTTAATGAAAAAAAATAAAAAAGGTTGTCCTGCATAGAAAACTACAGATGAATCGTACGGTCTGTTCCTTACTGTGTTTGCCGAGTAATTTTAAGGCAAGACAGGAGGCTTCGTATTTTGCATATCTTCCTTTACTCTCACCAACAGCAGCAAAGAAAGAGTTAATAACACAAGTGAAAACAACCAATAGAAACAGTACATAGGTGGTATATAAACTCCTTAACTATCTTCCTCTTCCTCTTTCTTTGCTGCTCACCAAAGCTGCAGGTCAGTCCTCTTCCTACCTACATTTATTGCTGATTTATTGAATAATATCTGTTTATTATTCATTACATATTGCTTTTTTCACCTAATTCTAGATAATTAGGTGGGTATGCACATTTATATACAGTATAGGTTTCTGATATAAATATATGTTTGTATGTATATTTTTTACTTGTCTTTCATTATTTATATTCATTGTTTCTTTGCATCTGTGCATCTTGGGAGGGATTTTCCCTTCTCTTTTCCCTATCTGGGACCCCTTTTTGTGAGTTCTGGTCGCTAGTTTCTTCAGTTATTTTCTGGATCATTACAGTTATGATGTGTGTGGAAGTGATTTTGAACCACATATAGCTGGCATTACTCTAAAGGGCTCCTTCTTATCTGTGCCTCACTGGAGTGGTTACAGGGTGAGCCCTGCATTACTTTCAATATTCGTTGGGAATTTTCTGGAATTGCATCTCCCAGGCTGAGTTCGTGTGGTTTTGCACATTATATACAGGCTGAGTCCATGTGGTTTTGCACATTATATACAGGCTGAGTCCATGTGGTTCTGCACATTATATACAGGCTGAGTCCATGTGGTTCTGCACATTATATACAGGCTGAGTCCATGTGGTTCTGCACATTATATACAGGCTGAGTCCATGTGGTTCTGCACATTATATACAGGCTGAGTCCATGTGGTTCTGCACATTATATACAGGCTGAGTCCATGTGGTTCTGCACATTTATATACAGGCTGAGTCCATGTGGTTCTGCACATTATATACAGGCTGAGTCCATGTGGTTCTGCACATTATATACAGGCTCAGTCCATGTGGTTCTGCACATTATATACTGGCTGAGTGCATGTGGTTTTGCACATTATATATAGGTAGAGTCCCTGTGGGCTTGCGCATTATATACAGGTTGAGTCCCTGTGGCCTTGCACATTTTATACAGGCTGTGGCCTTGCACATTATATACAGGCTGTGTCCCTGTGGCCTTGCACATTATATACAGGCTGTGTCCCTGTGGCCTTGCACATTATATACAGGCTGTGGCCTTGCACATTATATACAGGCTGTGGCCTTGCACATTATATACAGGCTGTGTCCCTGTGGCCTTGCACATTATATACAGGCTGTGTCCCTGTGGCCTTGCACATTAGATACAGGCTGTGTCCCTGTGGCCTTGCACATTATATACAGGCTGTGTCCCTGTGGCCTTGCACATTATATACAGGCTGTGGCCTTGCACATTATATACAGGCTGTGGCCTTGCACATTATATACAGGCTGTGGCCTTGCACATTATATACAGGCTGTGTCCCTGTGGCCTTGCACATTATATACAGGCTGTGTCCCTGTGGCCTTGTACATTATATACAGGCTGTGTCCCTGTGGCCTTGCATATTATATACAGGCTGTGGCCTTGCACAATATACGGGCTGAGTCCCTGTGGCCTTGCACAATATACGGGCTGAGTCCCAGTGGCCTTGCACAATATACGGGCTGAGTCCCAGTGGCCTTGCACAATATGCGGGCTGAGTCCCAGTGGCCTTGCACAATATACGGGCTGAGTCCCAGTGGCCTTGCACAATATACGGGCTGAGTCCCGGTGGCCTTGCACAATATACGGGCTGAGTCCCGGTGGCCTTGCACAATATACGGGCTGAGTCCCGGTGGCCGTGCACAATATACGGGCTGAGTCCCAGTGGCCGTGCACAATATACGGGCTGAGTCCCAGTGGCCGTGCACAATATACGGGCTGAGTCCCAGTGGCCGTGCACAATATACGGGCTGAGTCCCAGTGGCCGTGCACAATATACGGGCTGAGTCCCAGTGGCCGTGCACAATATACGGGCTGAGTCCCAGTGGCCGTGCACAATATACGGGCTGAGTCCCAGTGGCCGTGCACAATATACGGGCTGAGTCCCAGTGGCCGTGCACAATATACGGGCTGAGTCCCAGTGGCCGTGCACAATATACGGGCTGAGTCCCAGTGGCCGTGCACAATATACGGGCTGAGTCCCAGTGGCCGTGCACAATATACGGGCTGAGTCCCAGTGGCCGTGCACAATATACGGGCTGAGTCCCAGTGGCCTTGCACAATATACGGGCTGAGTGCCTGTGGCCTTGCACAATATACAGGCTGAGCCTCTGTTCTCATCACCTACCTTATACAGACATAATGTCTCAGGATACTGTTCCATCCCAGGATGCCTTTATGGCCTGGTTAGGGGCAAAGTCTTCTAACTCAGTGGAATCCTTTTTCTCTAAACTGTCTGCCAATTTGCCCCAAGGGCAGCCTCCTGCTCCCTCCAGACCAGAGGCAATACCATCGGAGTCAGAATCCGAGAACTTTGAAGGAGAGGCGTCCGGCTCCAAACGGCCTTGGACGGGCAGTAGTGTTTCAGTCGGCAAGGGTAAGGTACCTGCCAAACGCCCAAAAACCCCTGACACTCCTTTGCATGACCCATTATCTATAGTGGACGTATGGCACGCGGATTCATCTAGTGTATCAGAGGCTTCAGCAAATCTGGTCTTGCCCAGAGATTTTGACTCACGCTTCGTCCGTGAGTATTTGGTGGATGAGCCCCACCTAGATGATCCCAGGTTGGCGGAATTGGGCCCTAAAGACCTAGGTGCAGCCACTTACTGTTTGGAGACACATTTGTCAAGGAATTAAACCGCCACGTATCCGTGATGACATCATGGAATAAGGCCAAACTGTCAATGAGGAAGGTCTTTCAGACTGACCTTTGTTTTTCTGGGAGGGCTGGTCGACCGCCGGGCCGCCAGCCGTTCATCCACAGGCTCCTGGTACTTCCCTCAGAACCAGAGGTCCTACAGGACTCCGTTCCAACAGAGGGCCTTCAACCCACGCGGAGACGGTAGAGGCGCTTCTGGTTTTCCCAGGGGACGCTCAGTTTTCGGTAAGTCCGAATGCTTCTTGTCCTTCGTTCCCTTCCTCGGGGTTGCGGGCCATATATCATCTTTTTCCACGACTGGGTGTGGATTTCGTCGGACCCTTGGATCCCCCTAACGGTACAGGTTTTCAAGATAGTTTTTCAGCTCTTCCCCCCTTTCAAGTACGCTGACCGCCCACATCTCAGAGGGCATTACCGATCAGGCCTTAATGGTAGCAGAACTCCGTACCTTCCGCGACAAGGGGGCTATCCAGCGGGCAAAAGGATCAATCGGTTTCCTCAGCTCCTTTTTCCTAGTACGCTAATGCACCGGGGACTTCCGCCCAGTGATCAATCTACGGGCTCTCAATGCTTTGTTTCTCGCCGCTTCAAAATGGAAGGGATCCGTCTCTTCTGAGACCTTAGGTTGGAAGGCGATTGCTTTACATGGTTAGACCTCTCGGACGCTTTCTCTCCGTCCCAATTCACCCAGATTCTGGGCGATTTCTTCGGTTTCGCTGGGGCAGGCAGGTATGGCAGTTAAAGGCCCTTCCCTTCAGCCTAAGTTCAGCCCCTTGGTGCCTTACAATGCTCCTGAAGCCGGTCATGGCTCTCTTCAGGTCCAGGGGTATCAGGTGTATAGTCTATCTAGACGACATTCTACTCTTCTCTAGCTGCCGGGAGACCCTGCTCGCCCAGACCGATTTCGTGGTGCAGACCCTTCACCAACTCGGGTTTCTAGTCCATTCTCTCAAATCCGAACTAGTCCCAAGCCGCTTTCTCTTCTTAGGCTTCTTAGACAGCATGTCGGCGGTTCGATATATCAACCGCTTAGGGGGTTCTCGGTCCAAGTACCTCAGAGGTAACAAAGGATGTTTTCGACTTTTGCCTTGCGTGCAACATACTCTGCCGGCAGGATACCTCCCGGGCGCCGAGGTTCTCTTGGCGGACGGGTTCTCCAGACACTGGCGGGATGCGAGCGACTGGAGACTTCTCGGTCGGGTCTTGCACCTGGACCTATTTGCATCCAGGACGAATCCCCAGACGGTCATTTCGAGGGTCATCCATCACCTGTGTTGGGACGGGGGGCCTTTGGTTCTGGTGACCCCCCCCCGTGGCATGCTCAGCCGTGGTTTCCAGCCCTGCTGCAGTTATCTGCCCAGGATCCTCTGGAGATCCCATCTCTGTACTATCCCCTGACGGGCCCGGAGGTCCAGGTTCATGCGCTCATCCTGGAAAGACATCTCCTCCTGGTCGTATGGACGATTTCAGGGGACCCCGAACGGTCTCGGGCCTATTGGAGGCGGCTCAGTCCTTGCTCCTTGGGGTTTGGGACGGCACATGGATCCCCTTGGCTCCCTTAGTCTGCCACCTTTTGCGTGGTATTCATTTATCCCGTCCTTCGGCGCCGCGCTACGGTTCTCTGTGGGAAGTAGCTGTCGTGTTAGTTTTCCATTCGGGATGGCCAGACAACGATTCACTCTCCCTCCAACAGTTGTCGGCGAAACTTACCCTTCTGTTGTGTCTCTTATGCTTTCGTAGGGTTTCAGATGTTAGCGCTTTGGATGCTCATGCTGTCTCTATTCTCCCCTGAGTTGTTCTCGTCTGTATCCTATCCCTTTTTTCTAGACGACCCAAAATGTGTCGCCGGGTGTGTCAGGACTTATCTGTCACGCACGACGTCGATACGTCCGGTCTTGACATCTCAACTCCTCCTCTCCTTTGTGAAACCTTTCAAGGCTGTTTTTCTTCTCCTACAAGAGCATCGGTGCTCTTTCCGTCAGGGGGGCTGCGGCCTCCTGTGCCCTTCGGGCTGGTGGAGCTTTAGTGACTATTCTGCGAGCGGCGGATTGGTCCCGTGCCGCGACCTTTCGGGCATATTTCCGCCTGGTTTCTTCAGGGGCTATGGCGTTGGTTTCCGGCGTTAAAAATGCAAAATACGAAGCCTCCTGTCTTGCCTTAAAATTTGAAATTATTCTAGCCTTGGTGCCCGAATAATTATAATTTTAATAAAGACAGGAGGCGAGTATTTTCCCTCCCTACCCTCCCGATGGTTAGGTGTACACTATGGGTAAGTAAGCCTGGTTTGAATTTGTTTTGTGTTTTCTTGGGGTTTTGTCTGCTCCGTTGCATTTGATGATTTGTGATGACTGTCAGTGATGCTCGTTCTACTGTGTTTTACCATGTTTGTGAAGAATTTGGTTCTGTTATGTCTCTCTCTTTGTTTCAGCTTGATACCATCTCCGTGTCATAGCGGTTCTGTTTCCCAGTTGGAGTGCATTGTCGCCTTGCTCTTGACTTTGGTTCCAGTTCGAGCCTCTGTTCTGAGTGTTGGGTTCGGTTTTACGTTGCTAGATGGTTTGCTGCGTTCTTCAGTTCCGGTTCACAGCGGACGAAAGAGGAAGAGGAAGATAGTTAAGGAGTTTATATACCACCTATGTACTGTTTCTATTGGTTGTTTTCACTTGTGTTATTAACTCTTTCTTTGCTGCTGTTGGTGAGAGTAAAGGAAGATATGCAAAATACTCGCCTCCTGTCTTTATTAAAATTATAATTATTCGGGCACCAAGGCTAGAATAATTTCAAATTATGAAACAATAATTAGTTAATGCATCATCGGGTGATTTGCTTGAAGTAAAATTTGCAAAACACATTTATTATTTACAAGACACTGCAGATTGAACATTATGACCCAAAACATTTTTTTTAGGGGAGTGTTCATAAAATGTAAAAGCAATTGTTTTCACCATGTGTGGGAGATGTGAGATCAAGGAGACGGCTTACAAAAGGAACTGTGAATTATCATTGAGCTATAATGATATGTATTAACAGAATTACCAACCTTTATAAATTCTTCTTTTATGGATGCCTTACCACCACTAGGCTCTTTAATACACGAGCTTCAACGCTGTTTATGGAAAGCTTCATTCCTTTTCATTATAAGACTCACTTTTTTTAGTGGCTTTTGCATTCTGGCAAACATTCTGGGATATACTTTGGTGCAGGCACAGTTTTGGACCCATTTTAAGTCACCAGTTATAGCGTGGAGATCTGTACCTACGCAGCACAGCCTACATAGCATGCTATATGTGGTGCTCAGATAAGGACAATGGCAATGAGGTCGGTGGTGGCTGGGTCACTGCCCTTGGTCCAGAGTAGAATATGTCCACAACTGGGAACACTCCAGGTTTAGACTGGAGAGTGTGAGTGAAGCGCCACTTCTCCGGGTCATCCCCAGGTTGTATGACCCTGAGAATGTGCCCATTCACCATTAGGCCGTAAGAACGGCGTAAAAACCCTAAGACTCAGGGGTTTTCTTCATCTTTTTGTGTGGTCACCATGGCCAAGACACATAGCCATGTTAAAGAAACTGTCTCTTGGGCTATGCTTTTGAGCTGGATAGTGGTGAATGGTCAGAAATATTATTTGTGATCCTTTATGAGTTCTAGAAAGCATATCATACTTACACAAAAACACTTTATGGGGTGGGGTATAACCGAATCATTAAATTAAATAATTTAATAAAACTGAGATGATACTAGGTAGCCCCACCATGCCAGTTGGCGCTCTCAAATTCTACTTAACCACAAGTTTGTCCCCCTCCACGAGTGATCCTGCTGCCGTTCATGATGTATATGTTTGTATCGCAGGCCCAAATGTATATTTCTTCTCTCCTTTTTTAGAATATTGTTGCAGTTGGAGCAGGCTTCTGTGATGGGCTTGGTTTTGGTGATAACACAAAAGCTGCAGTTATTCGCTTGGGTTTGATGGAAATGATCGCCTTTACCAAGCTGTTTTGTGCAGGACCGGTCACATCCGCCACCTTTCTAGAGAGCTGTGGAGTGGCCGACCTCATTACTACATGTTATGGTGGCAGAAACAGGAAGGTGGGGGAAGCATTCGCCAAGACTGGAAAAGTAAGTATTTATTTACATTTAATGAAACTATTTAAATAAGCCATGATTTTATTTTGTGTTTAGAACAGCAAGAACAGTTAAATTCTAAATTAAAAAAAAAATCTTAAATATAATAAATAAATTGAAATTTGTAATCTTGTAATGAAATGGTCTCATTGCCCTGTCTCTGTCACTGACATCTTTATTTATTTTATTGTTGTAAGACATATTGTGAAATGATCAGCTAACGGGCTGAAAGAGGAGAAAGTTCAAGAAAATTTTCGAAATAAGAATCTTCTCTTCTAATTGTTCTCACCCCTTTACACATTCAAGTTTGGTTCTTTGTTCCAAGGGGGAGAAACGCCAATGACAGTTTTCCATAGTATAATAAAAAAAATGCTAATTCAATATTTGTTGACGTTTTATGTGGGCTTTTAATATCGAACTGAAAGCACATGCCTTTTTTTCTAGTCCATAGAGCAGCTGGAGAAGGAGATGCTGAATGGACAAAAGCTGCAGGGACCACAGACTTCAGCAGAACTGAACCACATTCTCAAGAGCAAGAACATAGTGGAGAAGTGAGTATTAAACTAGTCCAAGAAAGGCTGCACAGGTCACGCATATCTCTCATTGTTAGAACTGTATAAGTTGCTCATTATTGTATTAAACACATCAATTGTCTTCACATCAAAATGCACCTCCTGATGAAGCCTTATGGTGAAACGTGTGGAGCACTTGTTGAGATCTACATGGCTTCTTCTCGTAGGTTATTGTTTTAGCTAGAAAGCACATTGTAGTTTTGCAGGTTTGAACTTGAGTTCTGACAATATGTTCTTCATAGGTCTATATTTGCCATTAGGCTATGCAGTTTCAAGCTTGATTGGGGAACACTGTACATTTCCATGTATTTTTCTTTTTTTGCTCAAAAAATGTCCCCGGAAGTTCTACACATCATACCCTGTACCATTCCTCTGATAATACCCTCTACTGTCTTCTTATCAGACAAAGGGTTTTCTCTAGTCAGGCATGTGATATACTGAGCGACTTTCTCTTCTCAAACACAGCAACGAGCTGATTCTTTATGGCAGTGCTAGCGAAGTATTGTTTCCTTTTTTCCCTCTGTAGACTTTCATAAGACAGTCCGGCTGGAGAATTTTGCATTCTGTCTATTCTATTTTTTTAGCGCTAGGTAGTATGATAAGGAGCTAGTGTGTGGATTGGGCTAAGATAACACAGCATATAATATATTTGAATATGATATTTTAGAAAACTTATTTTAATGTGATTGTTATAATAACACAAATTGTGGTAGTTCCTCCTTTGGTATGTTTACCTTATAAATTCAGAGATCGGTTCTCTGGTATGTTATGTTATAGAGGTAACCCATGAGCTTACCTGGGAACGCTCCAGGTGTCGTCCGGAGACTCCAGGTGAAGCGTTGCCTCTCCGGGTCGCCTCCAACCACAGCGGTTTCCTGTATGTCGCGCAGATGTGACCTCAGGCAGCTTCGTTACTTGCAGACCATTAGTTATAAATGGTTAGTTGGTTTCTGGCTCAGAATTTTTAAAATGAGTCATATAAAAAAAAAAGATGAAAGCCGTTGCTGAGATAAAGAGTCACGCATTAACATTATGCCGTCGGATTTATGGACAGTTTCAATACAGACCTAAAAATGTGGGAAAAGTGCACATTATAGCATAATGAAAATGGGTTCGGGAAAGTTTCTATGGACCATTCTATGCATAAAAGAAGTTTAATGATGGTTTATGACAAATATAATTTTTAGAAGAGGAGGTACTTACCACTAGACCATTTAGCAATGATTGTACTATATGTTCTGTTTTCCCAACTGTACCGTCTTACTGCCAGGACTCTCGCAGAGGTACATTAAATCAGCAGCTGTCTGGAGAAGTCCCCGTGGTTGTTCCCGCATCCAGATCTGGCATAGTCTGCCCTTGTGCTGCTCTCAGGGAATCGCTGCTCCATGCTAACTGATGCTAAATTTGATAGCAGCAGGGAACTTGTAATTGTGACTTTCTTAGACAGGACTTGGGGCTATTGTGAGTCTTAATTTGATGCTGTGAATTAATCAATGTGACTTGCTGTATATTGCTGTCACTGTACCCTTCAGACTTTTTCTGTGATTGAGTCTGCTGTTGTCAGTGAATATGCCTATAAATGATTCTAATGATATATATGTCACGGCGGCTAGTATTTCACTAGCCATACTGAGTTGAAGAAGAACTGCTTTATGTGGCATATTCATATCGTCAGGAGGTTACCTAGGATTGTGTATAAAGTATCCTGACGAATAATGGTGCATTTTGTTGTTTTTGCAATATTATGTGGCTTTAGTAGGACGATTGATGCCGTTTGGATAGTTGCCATCATTTGAAAAAAATTCCAGGGACACTTTGCAGCATAGCGTGAAAATTCACCACACCCACTGCCTCAATCCCTTACGAAAAAATTACTGCAGTTTTTCTGAAGTATTGCAGTATGGCAGTTTTTTCATGTCCAAAAACTGCAGTATTACTTCAGAAAAAACTGCAGTAATTTTACGTAATTGTTATCACCTTTAGGTGGGTCGGGTATCCATGGCGACGCTGTCTGTACAACGACAAATATAGTAAGACCTATAGCAGGGGCGTCCAACATGCGGCCCGCGGGCCAAATGCGGCCCGCGAGACCTCGAGGTGCGGCCCGCGTAAGATCGGCAGCCAGGGCAACCGATCTTACGCGAGCCGCACCTCAAGCCCTGCTACTTACTTGTGGGAGGGTCTTCTGGACTGCAGACAGAGGAAGCGGAGTTCACGTGACATCCTACTTCCTCTGTGCTTTAGCAGAGAAGGCAGAGGGAGGCCGCGCCCCCTGCTGAAGTCTGTAAGCGGCATCGAGGAGCTGCAGTCCAGGTAAGGAGGTGGGGAGGGTGTTTGAATGAGTGTGTGTGATTGAGGGAATGAATCTGTGAATGAATGATTATATGAATAAATGTGTGTGTGTGTGATAGCATGGATGTGTAAGTGCTGGAACCTAGGCATGATGGGACTGTGATTGCTGTTAGCAATCACACTCCTATCATGCCAAGTCAGCCAGTACATGCTGAAACCTGGCCAGCTGCCCCCCTTGTGTATTGATGCTGCCAGCAGTATGGGGTCTGAACTTACAGCCACCCTGTACCAGCATGTACTGGCTGACTTGGCATGATAGGAGTGTGATTGCTAACAGCAATCACAGTCCCATAATGCCTAGGTTTCAGTATTTACTGGATGGATGTGTAAGTGCTGGAACCTAGGCATGATGGGACTGTGATTGCTGTTAGCAATCACACTCCTATCATGCCAAGTCAGCCAGTACATGCTGAAACCTGGCCAGCTGCCCCCCTTGTGTATTGATGCTGCCAGCAGTATGGGGTCTGCACTTACAGCCACCCTGTACCAGCATGTACTGGCTGACTTGGCATGATAGGAGTGTGATTGCTAACAGCAATCACAGTCCCATAATGCCTAGGTTCCAGTATTTACTGGATGGATGTGTAAGTGCTGGAACCTAGGCATGATGGGACTGTGATTGCTGTTAGCAATCACACTCCTATCATGCCAAGTCGGCCAGTACATGCTGAAATATAGCTAGCTGCCCCCCTTGTGTAGTGATGCTGCCAGCAGTATGGGGTCTGCACATCACTTACAGCCACCCTGTACCAGCATGTACTGGCTGACTTGGCATGATAGGAGTGTGATTGCTAACAGACTATTTTAATCTGCATATTTTATTAAAGGCCATATTTTTTGTCACAGTGAAAAATGAGTGCGGCCCGCGCACGTATACAATTCTGATGAAGTGGCCCACTGCAGAAAAAACTTGGACACCCCTGACCTATAGTAAGCAGATGTGCTTCAGTCAGAGAGCTGCGTCTACACCATACAACAGACATTAATTCACAAAAATAGTTATATTGGGGAATGAAAATAGGAAATAAATAGGTATAGGAGGTGAAATAACAGAATGCAAACCACACACACACGCTTATTTTAACACCCCACAGTCTAACATTGTACACTATCACACATACATACTGTGAGCTGAGATCATATCACCACACACAGTCTTAGGGATGGAAATAACACACAAGGTTGTATTGCTGTAGAAGTTACAGTCCTTTTTATTGAAAAGTCTGGCAAACAAAACATAAATGTAAAACAAACAAAAGAAAAGCCTTGCTCTCTGAGCACTGACTAACAGTTGAAGCTTACTATAGTTGGACGGCTCACCCGCTGCCAACAAAACAAAAATGTAGCGCAGACCTTTTCTTCTCGAGAAATATTCCTGTCAACGCTTGTGGAGCTAAATGCAGTCTTACTCACGGCTTGTGTCCCCTCCACTGAATCCCTCACAGAACTTTGCAGCTGTCTCCCTTGTACTTATTGCCAACAGGCGATGGCCCACCTGGGAGATCCAGAACACCCGGACTGAACTCCCCACCTGCTGCAAGTAAACTGTGGAGTTTAGCCCCGGCCCTCCCTTCTCTCCAAAATGCTTCACCTCAGAGACCCAAACTATACCACAAAATGTCTCTATTCTGCCTGCCACAAAATATTCTCCCTGGGGTTATCACACACACCGCCCTGCAATATGTTCCATGAAACATACGCCCCAGCCACCACCATGCCCCTCTCGCTGTCACTATACATATGCACAGTCACGCTTGCACTTACATATTGCTCTCACCTGCCCTAGCATACACACACTTTCAAATTACAGATTCTCTCCCCTTTCTCATTATCCCCTTTTTCTTTATCTCTCTCGTTTCTCCTTATCACTCTTTATCTCTATCTCTTATTTGATACTAAGACCGGCCCTTGTTGCTGGGGTGCAGTGCACCCCTCACACCCACCTTAGGGCAAGTTGGCAAATATATACCATATTTACATGTTCTAGTGCCCTGTTCTGATTTTCAAGAAGCGTCCAGGTCATGATCCTTAGCTACTACCATTATTCTGTGAGTGTACTGGTATTTTCCATGCTTATAGGAAATGACGGTCTGGACTGCACACTTATCCTGCTGATACATGAATGAATCTTAAGGGTTCTGTGTAGATATGGTCACAAAAACTGCCACGATTTGTGCTCTATAATAGCTTAAATTGATTTGTCTGTTTTTTTTTTTTTTCTATCACAGGTTTCCGCTCTTCACCGCTGTTTATCAGATCTGCTACGAGGGAAAGCCAGTGACAGAATTCATTACATGCCTCCAGAACCACCCTGAACACATGTAAAAAGGCACCACACAAATTCAGCCACATCGTTACTTGGTCCCTGTTCCTCCCCTCCCTCTTCCATTCTTTTATCTTTAAGGTAATTGTCGCGATGCAAACTAATAGATAAAAAAGGGAGTTTTCCTTCATCATCCACATATGCAAAATAATATTTGCCCATCCCCAATGTATGAACCTGTTTTAGAAACTGGTTCCCTTTCCGAACACACAACTACAAATATATTTCACTATACACAACAGGTATACCACGTACCAAAGTATAGTTATATCAAACACCCCTTGGTTTGGAATAATAGTGATCAGGCATACTTAACAAGAGTATCCATGGGTTATTTGTTGATGGATAATAAAGGGGGCAGTTAGGTTGAGCAGGACACTTTTACCCCCCACTATGGTATTTGGTTTGAAGAGTTTACATTAGGTTTCTGATAAGACTTTTTATTAAAGGTTTATAGTACGTGTTATGTCCTGCACACACACAGAGAATCACTCTTTGTGCTCTGACAGGACCAGAAAGAATGTGTTTTTTTTTTTTTTATTAAAGAAAGATCAAAAACAAATAATTAGAATATGCTTTTGTGTTTTAGTGTTCTTGTGTATCAAAACAATACACGATCTATAGAACGAGCCTTACGATTTGTAGTTCCTCATCACCGTGGACAAATATTTTAAATGTATTTTGTCACATGTGTGATCTCGTAAAACATAAGAAACTCCCGGAAGCCATTGAGGGATTACGGTAAGAGCTGCCCATGTTCCAGTGGGACATATCCGGTGCTTTATGTGTATGCCGGTGTTTAACCTGGATGCTTAATACAGGATCTAACCTGAATAACGCTAAACATGACTGATTAAAAAAAAACATGTAATTTATGTAAACAATAAAAATGTCCTTGTGTGAATTTTGTCTTGATATATACAGTCTTTTGAGAAATTAACCCTATAAATCTGAAAGCCATGTCTTATGTAGTTGCATCTGATACTCAACCCACTAGAGATGAGTGTTTGCACAGCTCTTTTTGGAATGGAAGTTATTAAAGAGCAAATGATGAAGCCTAAACTTGAAATTCTGGAAACTATGTGCATGAATGAGAGCATTTCTGACATCAGCTCGGACATATGCTGTTCTCGTGCTCATACGGCATGGTAAGAAGTGTAGCTGATATACTGTTTTGTGCCTAGGCCTTTCAGGCGTTTACTAGGCTGTCTCGTTCTGTATGAAGAGCTTAACTTCTGATGGGCTTGTGACAGACCTTCGCCTCTTATAAACCCTGGCAGCAGACCACAGACAGCTTTCACAGCCTGCTGCCTATACTTAATTTACTCTGCAGAATACATTCTATAATCTAGAAAGGCGTAATTCCCAGGTACAGCCCTGGCATTTTTAGCTTTTTGAATGATCTCACAGGAGGTGATCATTTGGTAGGAACAATACTCCTGCAGTGCTTTATTACAACCGAGGTCGGGTCATTCGCGACAACATGCACAGAATTCATAACCTCTCACACCAGGCACCCTACAATGTTAGATACCGAATGGAAGTTTTACAGGAAAATCCCTCGCCTACGCAAAATACATTGGATAACAAAAGCCACGCAAAAAAGAGCTAGAGGGGCTTCTAGTCCTTTCAGTGTCCTGCATGGATGACAATTAGACATGACGCTGTGTTTGTGACAAATGTGTTCCATCAGAAGAAGAGACTTTTTCTCTGAGGTCCTGAAAGCTTATGTTACATCTTTTTATAATGTTGGCCCAATAAACGGTATTAACTAAATTAATTGCGTGCAGACAATACTTTTTTCTGTGTAAGATTTTTAACTAGACAATATGATATAGCAGAAATCTTCGAATGAAATCTTAGAGATGATAAAAAAAGAAAATAAACTAAGGCCTGAATCAGAATTGAAACATTCGGTGTCGGGTATAAAAAAAAAATTAATTCTGGTGCAGAGTTTGAAGAAGGATGTTGTTACCATAGCAACAAGCGGACTTGTCCAATCAGCAAGATTGATTTCACCAGATGAGACTTTTTCAAACTTGGCACGAGAAACACATTTTATACATAACTCCCGAAGACATGCAAACCAAAGTTCTCCGTGCGCAGTGCGACTTACTGAATGCAAAAACTTGGCTCAGAAGTTGGCAAACGGCTACTCACAGAGTGCAGATGGATGACAGCGCCCATGACTCTTTGCCTAGTAGAACAGCAGCAGTTGTAGCCCGGCTGGGATCTGATAACTAGGTGTCGGTGTTGATACTATGTGTGTAAGGACATTGGGAATTTCTGAGAAACGTCGGTGCAGACTGTATCTTGATAAATGTTACAGTTATATGGCCATGTTTAAGGCATCGGACCTTGATCTTTAGAATGATCATTGGACTACCTTCTTTAATAGGAGGTGCAAGAAAATCCCTTTCACTTGCCAGTAACCACATAATCACGCGCAAGGTTTACCCTGGAGGGTGTGACAGCTTAAAGCTGGTCCTCCCGGGCCGCTATTTTATCTCTGTATAAGGGGTGTTGTTTTCCACATCCTTGATCAGAATCTAGAATCCATGGATCATGTCCATGTAAGAGCACACCTTTCACTTACCTATATATTTTTTTACTCTTACCTCCTGAAGGCGCTGCAGCCCAGGAGCTCTAATACTCCCTTTTCGTTTCTTAATTAGGACAAGTTTTCTCTGAACAAAAAAAATTTTTTTTGCATGTAAAGAAAATATGCATATGTGGCCCGGACTTAACCTTTAATTCCGCTCTTCAATACATGTATTCTGTAGGTTTCCCATGTTGAAACCAGGTAAATCATTTAGAAGAAAAATGTATTTACAAACCCATTTTCCTAGTGCCATACATTTCAGGCCTGGACTGGCTATCGAGCACACAAGGCAAGTGCCCTACCACATAGCTTTAGCAAGTAGCCATGTGTATCCGGCAGGAGGCCACATGCATGTCATTTATCAGCTGCTGGTCTTAACGTGCCTCAATACTTCAATACTCAGTCCGTTCCTGATACATACAGTTATGGAGCACTGAGATACTCATACCCAGCAAACGTTCTAAGCTTCTAAAGAAAGAGGACATCGATGAAAGAAGGCTGGATCCCAAACAAGCGGTGTCGCTCCTACACAGGGACACTTGGTAGGTATGAGAATAGCTCATATAAAACAGCCCTTGTGCCATGTATGAAGTATACCAACTCAACAGCCGGATAGTTTGGGTGATCTGACTTTGACCTTTGCAATGAAAGTGGCTCCCTCCCCCATTCACCAGGAGAAGGAACCTTATCTGCTGACTGTGCAGAGGAACGGGAAGGAACTAAATGTCACTGCCCAGAAAACCTTTAGCCAGCTAAATAGACGCAGAAAGCCCCCCAAACCTTTCATCCGTGTGTCTGTAGCTGTGGTCGCCTTATTGCTGAGTTTGCTGCACTTAGGCAGGTCTTCATATCTGCTTGACTCTGATTAACCCTTTCCACCCTGGCCTGGCTCCTCCACTGCACTCCTAGGCGACTCACTGCCATCAAGAGGTCTGGGCTCTGGCTGCACCTCCGGGACGTATCAAGTGCACATTGCAGAAATAGTGCTGGGATCAACCATCTCGGTGGTTACTAAATAAGGATGGCCTGCAGGATCAGGTGTTGACCTTTACAAGCAGGGTAACCTTTAAAAAGGTACCGTCCCACCTCCTGCATCCCACATGAATGGTCTTCTTTACAGCATAACCAGATAGGTTGAAATTTTATTTTAGGCACTCTGTCATATATACGCTAATTCCTCTATAAAAACCTTTACATATCATCACTTAAACTTACTTTTAAAGGGAACATTTTATTAAAAAATGCCAGTTGAATATTAAATTAAAGGAAACTACTACTTCACAGCTTTTATCATGAATTGATGTATTTATTAAAACTTTCCAGGGCCGGCCTTGCCGTATAAGCAACTCAGTGTACTGAGGGTTTGACCTATAAGTACAACTAGGATCTTTGGGAGTTTGACCTGGAGTCTCCAGATGAAGCCCACTTTCGTCTTTCTCTGGGCTCATTTAGTCTCACGCCGCCCTTTTAATGGCTACCTGAACCAATAACAAAAGTCAACATAAAAATAATAAAAAGGTAATGAGGAGAACCTGGAACAAACACACGTTTTATTTAAATTTCTGTTATGGCAATAAAGATTTTCAAGCTGTTGCTGGTGTCTCCTGGTACCACATCATTACAAACAGGATGGAGCAAAAAATAAGTAATAATGTTTATTTTTCCATGACAGAATTAGCACAAATATCTCCTCATGTGTGACAGGAGCTACATTGCCACTAGATCAAGAAAGATGCTCCTCATCATAAGTAAATCAAAATGCTACTATGAGTGTTATTTTTTTATTCTTCACTGTGGACTTGCCCTCATGCCCCCTCATTTATATTATACTATTGTATCATGGCACTATTCATAAATAAAATGGCATACATAACAAAATAAAGGTGGTGTTGGTCCAATACATGTATTCTGCAGGACTCTATTGTTATTTTATTGTCATTTTCCCTTTAAAAAATACATCTGAAACAGGAAATGCAAAAAACGATTACAGAGCTCTACTGCCCTCTAGTGTCTGAAATGTATATGAGCTGCCTAAAAAGAGAGATGAATATACTGCTAACCAAAAAGTTCAAACAACTTAGTCTACATACTGATTAAATATACCTTTACAATAACCCCAAACGTACTAAGTGGCTTATCTGTATTCAATGGGTTTATATTTTAATACTGTGTGCCGTCCTCTACACACAAACCAATTATGATGCATGAATGGCTGGTACATTGGTGTAAAAATCATCTCCTTCCATTGCTGAGAAGTCATTAATATATGTTTATACGTGATAAGCAGCAAGTGGAATATAGCAAGCTATTTATGGCCTACCTGTTCTTACACGATAGGTCTTCAAACCAATATTGGGTGTTTTTTTATCTTAAGGGTTAAAGTATACAAATCACCAGAAGCAATATTGTAGAATTTTGCCCAGAATATCTATTATTATCTATATAATACAGCGTAGTTTATTCAATACATACCGTATTAAACATTTTTATGAAGTTTTAGTTTCTACATTTTTTACTTTTGGAGTTAAACTTGTAGGGAAAGATCCTCTCTGTTGAATCATAGGTACAGGGGGTATTAGAGAGAGGGAGCATCATTACAGGGTATCACCCACCTAAACGCTACCTTAGGGCTATCTTGTGTTGATTATACTATGATACTATTATTCTATAAGTTGTGTCATTTGATAAATAGTTACAGCTAGATACTATATGAATTGAAAAGACTCTACACTGTACAGCCCTTAAGACTCCCAGTTTGGCAGGGATTTAAGAATTTTCTTATTTTTTATTGAATTTAATACATTTTACATTTTAAAACAATTTCCTAATATTTTAAATTAGTCTTTTTTCCACTAACCCAGAGCGTTCCCAGGTATGGCCATCTCTCTGTAGCTCCCTACTGGTAGACATTCGCCAAGCTTCAACTCTTCACAACTTCAATGACAAAATAAAGGAACTCTTTATTGTTGTAGTACTAGAGTCATTTACAAACCTTGATTTAACAATCGTCAGAACTCTCTTAACTGGCCCGTCCCTCCTCCGCCGAGTCCATCTGTATGTCTGGATACTGTTGTAGTAGTAAGCAATAAATTTAAAAAAAATACATCCGTTATACTGCAGGGGGTTACACAAAACCTGCGCTAGCCAGTAATATGTGAAATGTAAAGGTGTCTTGGAAAATACGGACATCTTAGTAACAGGCATACGTAGGAACCCTCTGGGTTTGACCTGGAGATTGCCGGGTGAGCGCCACTCCTCCAGTTCTCCGGGTCAAGACCCGCAAGGGAAGGCTCCGGGTAGTCGGAGCCCAGAAGTTCCCAGGTATGGTCATAGGTCAAAATGATGTCATTTAACCAAGCATGATTTCATTTAACCGGTTAGATAATAGCCCATTGAAGCAGTTATCCATGCCAGCACTTTTCCCCTTCCCCAGCCCGATCAGCAGCTTTTAGCCACACAGCAGAGCATTTTTTTAACAAAAACAACGAGACAATTGCTCCATGAAATCGATTGCGCAGTGTTAACCCTGTGATCACCAGTAAACAGTGATCGCTCCATGAGAGCGAACATGCAGTGTTAACCCCACGATCACCAGTTTACCATTGATTATGTCCTAGCTGCCATAGGCAGCTTCAGGGACAGGGTTAACGTCTTAAGTCCACAAACGAGTGTGGGGGCCAGCGCCAACCCTTCCCCGCTGTACAAATGCATCATGAGAGCGATCATTCAACCCCTTCAATGCCAAGATCAGATTATATTGTTATAATTGTATATATGTATATATATTTATATGTAATATTCATATAACACAAATGTACTTAGTGGATGTGGTAGTTTTAACCCCTTAAGGACAATGGGCGGTCCCTAAACCCATTGAAAACAATGAATTTCGAGCCCGTACATATATGGGCTTTGTCTTTAAGGGGTTAAAAAACATTTAAACAAACCTGATGCATTTTGGCAGTTTTGTAAGATAAAATTGTTGAAAAAGCACTGGCCTCCCAGGGGAGGAATTTTGGCAGATGTCTGGCACTTAACGGGTTTGAAGTGAACCATCTCAGACACGCCGTTCCCTTTAACCCTTAAAACACTAGAGCCAACATGTTGTAAAAGATGTATTTGGACTGGCCGGGGTTCCTTGTTCGGTCACTAGTTCTTGAAGGCGTAGAGAGAATATTACGAGCCTCGGCATAGCGCTCGGTGTTATCAGGACGAGCTGCATCTGGTCTAATGGATGTTAACAGAGCTATGAATGCGGTACAGCAGAGATTCAATATATCCCTGTACCGACTAATCAATACACAAATAGAACGCTCAGAGCATTAAGCCCAAGAAGAAAAGCGCCAAGGAGCGTTGCTTAGTGACAGATTTCTCTACACATTCATTCATTTGTGGGCAAAAAAGTCAAAGGCACTAAAAATAAAGAGTAAAAAAAAATAAACTGCACGATAAGTCCAAACATCCAACACGCGTCATTAACACAGAATATCTGATATTTACAAAGACCTGCTTTTAACAGTTTATGTTTAAAAAATGTGTGTAGGGTTATTTTTTGTGTATTATTTTTATTATTCACAAGGAAAGCAACAAAATAGTGTATCGGTTACAAGTATTGGGAACCTGACCATTACACACAGGGACTTAATATGAAGTTGGTCCCCCCTTTGCAGCTATAACAGCTTCCACTCTTCTGGGAAGGCTTTCCACAAGATTTTGGGGAGTTTCTGTGGGAATTGTTGCCTATACCTCCAGTAGAGCATTTGTGAGGTCAGGCGCTGATGTTGGATGAGAAGGCCTGGATCACAATCTCTGTTCCAGTTCATCCCAGAGGTTGAGATCGGGGCTCTGTGCGGCCGGTCAAGTTCTTCCACCCTAAACTCATCAAACCATGTCTTTATGGAACTGGGTCACAGTCATACTGGAATAGAAAAGAGCCTTCCCCAAACTGTTAAGGTCAAGGGCTGAGTAAGGTCTGAGTCTCTACATCAGGAAAAATGGACAGACTAGATGGCCAAATGTGCCTTATATGTTGTTAAGTTTTTAGTTGGATGATAATAATTGGCCAATAACGTAAAATATGATGGTCTACTATTAAAGCCCAGTTTTTGATTCTGCTTTGTTTGCTTTGTTGCTTCCTGTTAGTCATTGGGTTAGGTTTCATTTATAAAAAAAAAGAAACGCATATTGGCTAAATAATTCAACATTGACTCACCTTTTTATGACATTTGCTATATTTGGCTTTTATTATTTTTGGATTAGATTTCTATTGCTGCAACCTAATCTCACATTAACACCATCTTCATGAAGATCAGAGTATTCACATAGTCTATCTGTCAATACTGAAGGATGTGTTGAAGTTAACACTGGGTTAATATACTATGTCTCCTGAGTTCTCATGGGAGGTTCTAGGACCAACTTTTGGTGGAACCATCTACTGACGGGAAACTCAATCAGCGCGCTGCACTATTCAACACAAGTTCATTTACAGAATGGAGTGAAACAAAAATTCTAGTACATTTATGAACTGGAGCATCTGTATATTTCTCAGCCACCCTGTACCATTCTAGAAACTGCTTATAGCAAGCATAGAGTATTATACAGATATTATTATGTATTTGTTACAGTGGAGATGGTCTGTGATAATGGTTTTACCGCCATCTCTATGCTGACCCCCTTCTGTATACTCCCATTTCAGTTGATAAAGCCCAGATTTTGTGTTCCTTTGTAAAAGTGTGGCATGTCCCTTAATTTGGTGCGTAGCCTCGGACTTTGGCAAAGGATATGTTAATCATCAACAAATGTAATAAGGTATCACGTAGAACCTAGTCATCAACTATCATACTTTATTAAACCCAACCGGACAATAAAAAAGATTAAAAGACCTAAATAAACCAAGCGTGCTGTCCGCAAGGATTGGATCCTGAAGGATAAGCTGTGGCATGCTAATTTAAATGACAAATTCACTCCATCATAATTTACTTGGGCTATTACAAAATATAACAACTAAACTATTGGCATAAAAGCTATTGCATGATCTTAACGGCAATTACCTAGAACTAATGAAAACCTTATCATCCGAACAAAATGAGTCCTGTAACTTCATTCTGTTGGATATAGAGCTCTTACTTTTCGGTTAATGACTTCTCATTTGATTGCTTTGCTATTTAAATACACTCAAAGTTTGAATTTTTGTAATTGAATGCAATAAATCCAATTAGATTTTAAAGAATATTGTTTAATGGTTTTTAAAGAAGTTGCATGGTGTCACAAATTAATATTAGTTTTCCATTAAGACAATGAAGACAAGCTATTTTTTTTTCTTTTATTGACAAAAAGTATATCTGTGAACAAATGCGGTACATCAATCATATAAATATTTGTTGGGTTTTTGCTCAAAACAAATACAATGAATTCCCACGCCTGAAGTGGCAGTAGTTCATTCTCAACAGAAGTATGTGTAAATATATATACCGTATTGGCCCGAGTATAGGGCGCACTTTTTCCCCCCATGTTAAGTCTTTAAAGTGGGGGTGCGGCCTATATTCGGGGTCTAGCGCCCGACGCCCGGGACATACATGAACGTGCGCACGATGCATTCTAACCCCCCCGACTTACCAGGGCAGACTCCCGGGTGTCTTGCAGGGCCGGCGGAAGACATCTACGCAATACGCGTATACAACTTCCGGTGCCGGCACTTCCGCTGAGTGCCGGCACCGGGGGTTGTATACACGATGTGCATAGATGTCCCCCTCCGGCCCCGTAAGACACCCGGGAGTCTGCTCTGGTAAGTCGGGGGGGGGGGGGGGGGACAGAGTGGCAGCATATCGCGGGGAGGACAGAGTGGCAGCGTATCTCGAGGGGGGGGGGACAGAGTGGCAGCATATCTCGGAGGGGGAGGACAGAGTGGCAGCGTATCTCGAGGGGGGGGGACAGAGTGGCAGCATATCTCGGGGGGGGGGGAGAGGACAGAGTGGCAGCATGTTTTTTGGTGCTTTTTTAAAGAATAAAACTTTTTCTTAAAAAAAGCACCAAACTTTTAGGGTGCGGCCTATATCCGAGCCAATACGGTATATATATATATATATATATATATATATATATATATACACACACATATATATTTATATACACATCATTATTAAATATATATTATGATGCGAGCACAGATTTCCTTTTCTTGCTATTTTGCAATATTTTTGTCCACCTTTGAGCTACTGCTTATTTGGCTTTTAAGTGACACTACATCCATCATTTGCTCATTTGCACTTTAATCCTTCATGACCAATGTTCACAGAGAACTGATCCTTATGTGCCGAGGATGGGGAGAAGGAAGAAATATGTTTATATGAATAAGAAGGCGGGTGTGCTAATAAAAAGGTATGAAGATGATGGGGAAATGATACTGGGTGGGTATGGAGATGATAAGTTATGTTAAGGGGGCATGAAGATAGAGGGGGTGAAGTGCAGCTTCTCCAGTTGAAAACACAAATCCTCCGGGTCACGGGGTCCTCACATGCCCCACTCCCCACCCATTTAAATGGGAGAGTTTCCCGCAATGTCAGCAGGGAACGCTTTAAGACGTCATTGGGAATGCCCACTGATGTGAGGGGGCGCAAAGGTAGGCTCCAGGTAGCCGGAGCCCAAAGGTTCCCAGGTATGATTATGATGTGGGTGGTATGATGATGGTCAGGAGCAGCTCTACATTTACAAATACATGGATACACAGCTACTCTAACACCATACTGGACCCCAGCTGCCTTACTTCCATCAATTACGGAGAGACGCGAGTCCCGATGGGCTTCTATGCCTGAAAAGGGCAATCTTCCCAAAATCCAACAAGTTATGGTTATCATGGGAACATGTCCGCAGTATGCAGGACAGCTTTCACCTATGCTGCCACACTCAGGTTGCCACAGGGGGGCATGGCCTGGCTTCTACCTGCATACAGGGCATTAGTGTTACTATGGTGATGCCATAGCTACACAGCAACAAATCAATTCAAGAGACTTTCTCCAGTTGAGAGATACACTACCTCTCTTTTCAACTTGATCCCCAAGGATGCTGATCACATAACCTGCTAATGGGTGCTCTGGGTCTCTGTCATGGAAACTCTGGGTGTGGCGCTATGGCACCCCCCTCCAAAATTGGCATGTGTCCCACAACGTCTGCAGGGTCACCTACCGACATCAGCGGGATCTCCTACCCGCATCCCGCAAGGGGGGGGCTCCGCGTAGCCAAAGAGTTTATACATTTGAGATGACGCTCTATATAGTCTATTTTGTATTGGTTATTCTCTGTGGACAATATATTAATGGTGGGATAGACCTAAAGCTATCCTCTATCTAAAACAACACCAAAGACGGGTCCTTTACATCAGGCTGAATGGTTCTCATCTGCCTTTAATTATTAGTTAGTAATTACGATCTAAAAATAAGGGGGGGGGGATTTCTAAAAATCTAGATTGCGGAAGTTAAGGGGTTAAGCTACGTTTACTAGACCCTCGTTAGATGAGCGTCCTATGTGGCTGTAAAAACAGGAAGTTCAAGGAACTCTAATTCACTTAAACCGCTGTATTGGTTTCGGTTTCGTGCGAGATGTAAACACTAGAGACAATTACAAAATATTTTCATATATACATTGCGGAATACAGTTTCAATAACATGACAACACTCGCCGTGCGCACGCGCACTATCCCTGTTCTTCGCTCGCACTAGGTATTCGCGTTACTACGTTTAAATACGGTAATACACGCGCGAGTTTTCCCTCTATCAAGGACGCCTGAAAGTTACGTGGTGCAAATGACGCCGAACTAGCCGCGTCGCAGTCTCGGTGGTGTTCTGGGAAAGTTACGTCGTTTCCGCTGGAAATAACGACAGAAGGCGCACGAAAGTCACAGGTAAGGGTCGTGTATTTATTTGCGCGGCAAAAACCAATAATAACAAAGCCATACAATCGTTGGAAGAGAGACAATATGTGACCTAGTAGATTATCTCCTCGGGGGGTGGTAGACGGTTAACCCGTTTAGTGCTGTGGAGTATGCTGTTTATCACGAGTTTTTGCTATGGATGTACAAAAATAATTGGGATACCAAGTGTAGCTGCGTGACGTGAAATACATTCGTGTCGTTCGTCATTATGCTTCTTCCGTTGTTTCTAACGGCCACACACGCCTATAGCGGTGTGTTCCCTATTCTTGCCAGTCAGTCCCTGCAGTTCATTCCTTCTGACATTGTCTTAAAGTATCTAGACGGGAGAATGAAGGGTACATGCTCGTTACACAACTATTTTGTATTAAAAGCATATATTCCGGTGATAGCTTTCCAAGCCCCTGCTGTGTGCTTTCTAATGATGACATCATGGTGCTATTAAAATGCTGTTAAATTATTCTCTGGCCATGTGCTGCCAGAGAGTCATGGGAATTGTAATTTTAGTACTTGGGCTTGTTAAGTATAATTTCTGTTTTTCACTGTCAGATGTGTTTTTAGCAGGCAAATACATTTTTTTTCTTGTTTAGCACTTCTTAATGTCAGAGGTGGTATTTACGATCAAAATAACTATGTTGATTGATGTTTACAGAATGCAAAATGACGGCTGTGTGATTTTATGTGCTGCCGTCACAGCAGAGGAGTAATAGGGGAAAATGGACTTGGTACATGCGGAAGACTTTAAATTGGTGGATTATATAAATGCCGGCCAAAGCAATGCGTTGCCGGAGAAAGAAGGCAAAGCCCGCTATCGGGACGGCGGTGGGTTTCGCGGTCATGATGAAGAGGGGAAGAGTCTGAACAAAGAACATACCATGAAGGATTTTGAAAAGCAAGTTACTGATTTGAAGAGGGAAAACTTCAACCTGAAGCTTCGTATATATTTCCTAGAGGAGCAAATTCAACAGAGTTGCGAAAGCAGCAGCGAGGACCTGCACAGAATGAACGTAGAGCTAAAAGTTGAAGTGGAAAGCCTGAAAAATGACCTGCAGGAGAAACAGAAACTCCTCCTGAAGGCTTCAAAAGCAATGGAAAGCCTTGCATTGGAGGGTGGTAACACCCAACAGACCAAAGAAGACTGCCCTGGACAAGAGGAAGGCTCTTCAAAGCTTTGCCATCTAGAAAATGAGCTACAGATTAAACATGCAGAGATGAATACAATTAGAGCTCTACTGGATCAGGAGCAAACGCAAAGGTTCGAAGCAGAAGCAAAGCTTTTAGCAGCAGAAGAGCAGTATAGAAGGACCACAGTGGTGCTGGAAGAAAGGGATCTCATGATCAGCCATTTAAATGAGACTCTGGATTCCAAAGAAGCTTTAATTATAGAACTGAAAAGACAGCTCGCTGCCACAGAGCCTGATGCCCACTCTACAAGCAATGTCCCAGAAAGGAACAATAGTTTGGACGTGTGTAAAGGCAAAGGGCATGACGAAAACGAGCTCGGTTATAAGCAGCTAATTTTGTCTCTGAAAGCAGAAAAGGAAATGTATTCCCAGCTAATCAATTCCGTTGGAGAACGTGGAAGCCTGCAGAAGGAACTTGACACGGTTGCCGCATTACAAAGGCAGCTGCTTGAAAAGATTCGTTCTAACGAAGAACTAGGCAGGATGCTGGAAGATCAACTGAAGGCGCATTGCAGAGAAAATGATACCGTTTCATTTTTTGGGGAACGCACTTCATATTTAAATATTTGCCTTGATTACCTAGATCAAAACTTTGAATATCGTGTGGAACGTGATTTACAAGAGAAGGAAGCAGAAAACAACTTACAATATACAGGCTCTTCAGATGGAAATTATGGATTGACCAACCAGTATTTGGTAGCATCCAGAGATGCCGTGGTTCAGAGTATTTCTAGAAACGCAGAAACCGAAGACGTCTTAGATGCCTCCCTTAAGGAAGAAGAAAATACAGACACGCGGTTAGTGTGTCAGAGCTCTGCGGTATTCGAAGGTAAGCATCGTGATGCTTCTACTTCACCTACCATCCAGTATGACATCAACTCAGGTTTGGAATATTCGGATGTAGAAAACAAGATTTTGTTTCGATTAAAGCATGACGTGGATTGGAAAAATGGTGTGGATGTTGGCACACAAGTAGAAATTGACCAAGAGGATACAAGAGAAAGGTCTTTTAAAGTTCCTAAACTACAGATGGAAGAATCTGTAGGTAAAAGCACAGCTGTTTCTAAAGTGGAAACCTCTGCATTTGATAAGGAGAATGCAGTATACCCCGGTGGGCACACAGAACAACATTGGAGGAGAAGTGCCAGTGGCTTTGAGAGAGGGCAGGCGAACAGTCTCACTGAAAGAAAGAACAGTCAAAACGATAAACTAAATAACTTTGCAAAGAGATCACAAATTCCAGTATTACAAAAATCATCTTCGGGTACACAGCTCACTGCAAAGTCTTTAGGATGTTTATCCAGCGCGCAGAATGAGCCCATGCTTCAACTGCATAATTACCAGCTCCAGATAAACAAGCTAACCGAACAGCTTCATTGTGCGTACCTTGAGCTCGAGGGACGAAGAAGTGGGGCTGTCTTGATGGAAGACTGCTGTGCGAAGAACAGTAACTGTTCGGAGCATGGTTCATCGCATACTCCTTCACGGCTGGTTCCTGGTTACGGCGTTTTGTCGGATGAACGCGGCCGTTACGTTCTTGGTTTTCTGGAAGATTACGATGCTCTGTGGAAACAGATACTGGAAGGAAGGAGTGTGTTACTTGAAATTGATGCCGACATTGACAACCGGAAGAGCGCGGATCATTTTGATAACATTTTGTATGACAAAATAAGGAGAACCGCGCAGTGTTTGGAAGAAGCAGTGCGTTTGATGCACCTTTTGTGGAGAGTGTCCTTACCTTCACATGTTCACAGGTCTAATAGTGTTGCTGAGGTTGAAAAGATGAGAATGGAAATTGTAAGACTTAGGAAAAGTCTTGTTGAGCAGAAGCAATTAGTCTCCGGAATGATGAATCGTTTCTACGCTGAAAGCCAGTATGAAGACAGCGTGAGACTTATTCTTGATCAAGTGTCCATGACTCACGAGGTTTTAAAGAGAGCTCGCCGAAATCTCGAAAAGCAGCCCGCCAAGACACATGACTAACGACACTCTTCCACATGATCTTTTTCTATGCGTATGGAGTTTTGTAGACCATACTTTACTAGTTTGATGCTTATATATTTTATCAGAATGCTTTTAGATGTTTCAAATATTTTATTGGTATGTTTTATATAAAATAGATTTTCAGCACATATGTAAAGCCCTTTTTTGTATCAAAAAGTATTTAAAAACGTAACCGTGGACAGTGAAGATATTGTGCGGGGAAAAAAAGATATTGGATTGGGAAAAAATCATCATCATCTCCTCATTAGCCATCAGAATGCTGGACTTCTCCCACAAACTCCCGATTTAGAAGGAACAGTCATATGTATATTTATGTAACATTACAACTTTACATCTTTTTTTTGCGTTTCATGAAAAATACCAACTTCAATTATAGACTCCATGTTCTTGGACCAATGCTTTTTGCTCATTTTTTTGTTTTTTGTTAGACAAATGGGTTTATGCCGTAAGATAAGTAAGTTTGCTGGTGACCTTTCATTTCAACTTCCTGACTTAACTATGCCTTACAGAAGGGCCAGCCCGAGTGAACTTCTGGAAGCTGGCCCTGTATAATGCATAGCTAAGTTATAGATTCATCATGTCCCCTCACTAGTTCATCTATACATCATGCAGCGCTGTTTCACGTCATAATGCGTTGTGGAGTCAGTGAGTTCAGAGTAAATAGCAGCTCTCCTGCAAAGTCCTTGAGAGAATAAATCCTTTTAATGTTATTGATGAATCCTATCTTTTCTGTATTTTGTGTAATTAATTAGGCATCTTAAGTTTTTATATTTTGTTTTAATATCTGGTGTAAATGTACCTCCAGTTTTTTGTACAAACAAAACCTTTGTGTTTTTGCTATATCTTCAAGCGTAGTGTCCCTCTGTCTCTACTGTACCCACACAATTAGAGATGCACCGATATATCGGTGACCAAAATATATCGCCTGAAAAGGGCATTATCGGCAAAATGCTGAAAAAAAAAAAAAAAACAGGCGAAAATAATCGTCCGCAGGGGCCAGGCTGCTTACCTGTGCCAACAGCGTCTCTTGTACAGGCCAGGAAAAGCAGAACCCAGTGGAGTCATGTCACATGACTCTGCTCCCTTCCTTCTTTCCCTGGGAGCGTGGCAAGAGAAGTTCCTCGCCCAACAACACAGAGGGAAGCAGCCGGGCCCCTGCAGAAGTGGCATAGGGAGCCTGTAATCACACTCCTATCTAGCAGGTTCTAGCATGTACTGGCTGCCTGGGCATGATAGGAGTGTAATTTTTTATTTCTTTTGTTTTTTTAAAGGTGTAGGGGGTCGTTTTTGGTTTCGGCCAAGTGAATTTTTTTTTTTTTTCAACCAGCACATGTAGCTCCCCCACCTCCCCGGGCCAGGCATTCCTCGTGCTTAGATACTGTGTAAATTAATGTTACTGGGCATGTGTGTGAGTATGTTACCGTGTGTATATGGTGCCATGTGTATGGAAGTATGTTAGTACATGTTACTAATTAACACTGGAAGAAGAAAAAACTGGTCCCTACAGGTTTTTTGGTTTTTTTTCTGGCTCCAAATCCCAGCCAATTCGTTGACCCCTTCATGATTTGGAAACCAGGTGCACTTTTTTCATCCTTCAGTATTTTCATATTTGGAATGGCGGGGCTCTAACTTCAATAGTGGTCACAGATTTTGAAAATGCCTCATAAAACTGTTACTACAAAGACGATCTTAGATCATTTCGTTAGGGCCATTTTGTCACCAATATCTTCCAAAGCTTAACTTTCAAACTTTACAATTCTGCTTTGGCTGTTTTGCTCAGAAAATGGGTGACTACAGAAGTAAATGGTTCAGCAAACCCCCCCCCCATTACCGCCATAAAAAATCTGTCATGGGGGTGCAGCACACATTCTCTGTACAGGCCCCCAGTCCCTGCCTCACAAAGGGAATTCCCTGCCAATACCAAAGTTCCGTGCAGGCGTGTAAAGCCACTTTGAATGTAACCGCAGCCAGAGCACACAGAGTCACATTTAACCAGGGCCTGATCTCCGGTGTACCGGCAGGGAATTGGCTCCGATTTAAAGTAGCCATGATGTACACGGTCATGGGTCCCTAGTGGGAACAACCCACACTACTATGGATTTTATTGGGACCTTTTTATGACGTACTTGAAAGAGTAAGTTGAGTGTTCCTGGTAATGGGGACGGATGGAAGTGCCTCCTTAATTGGCAGAGCAGGTACTGAACAAAGCGTAAGAACGGGTGACGCTGAGGGGAAAAACATAATAAATGCACATTATTTCTCCCTTTGAGACTTGCTCTTTGATTACTTTGTAAGAAATTCTAAAACCGATCCCGTTTATTGATCCATGCCCATAGTCTGACATTCCCTTTTGTTCAATGCTGCGTTTTGTATCTATATATAGGCAAACCATGGCTTCTCCTAAACGATTTGCAGACGTCGGCTACAAGCTGTTTTCTACGTCCATGATGCTCCTGACGTTGTACGGAGGCTATTTGTGCAGCATGCGGGCGTACAGATACTTCCAACGCAGGGAGCAGCTGAGGTTGGCTGCAGAGAACCAGACAGAGGCTATTATTAAAGACTGAACGCGGACCCGATCGCTGCGCTGGAAGCCGCTTTATTTTACCGTAAAGTGACCGGCTGTAACTGGTTGCGTCCTGAGTAGCTGTAATCTTGCGCTTATCAACCGCCAACGCCCCTGGTGTAAATGATTCGAAATGTGTCATTGTACTGTGGCGGCTCTGGAGATTACTCAATTGTGTGAATTTTGTATATTGTCCAAATAAACTGAATTTCCTATCATTTAATGCATGATTACATGATCGTGGTGTAACAGTTATGAAAACATTGGGAATATTGTTAGTAACAGTCATCGCGCCAGCTATAATACTGCATGTGTGACCTAGGTTTTAATTAATAGTACATGAGACCCTAGAGATAGTGTATTAGACCCAAAATGTAATACCCTATAAAATAACTTGCTGCATGTTTACTTGTATATCGGCACTAAAGTGTTATCTGTCAGTCCTGACATAAATATGTACTCTCCCACCGCATCCCCAAGAGAATACTAGTAGGTCCATAAATATTTGGACAGTGACACTATTTTACTAATTTTGGCTCTGTACATCACAATGGATGTGTGATTGAAGTGCAGACTTTTAGCTTTAATTCAAGTGCTTTAACAAAATATTGCATGAAACTAAGAATTTACAGCAATTTCCATACACAGACCACCCCCACACACACTTTAATGGGTGCAAATGTAATCGGAACCAACAGACATCCCCAAATGCTAGATTTCTCCACCAGTGATATTTCCAGGCCTTTAATGCGTCTGGCTAAAGTTGCTGCTTGTGAGCCTTTTTGCCTTCAGCAAGTGAAATGTATGTTCAATCGGGTTGAGGTCAAGCGACTAACTCGGCCATTGAAGAATGTTCCACTTCTTTGCCTTTAAAACCCTTTGGTTGGTTTAGCGGTATGTTCGGGATCATAGGCTATTCCTATTCCTATCAATCAGTTTTTAAGCACTTGGCTGAATCTGACCCAATTCTATCATACATGCCCATGCTATAACACCGCATCCATCAATCATGTTTCACAGATGATGTTGTATGGTTGTAAACTCATTTGAGCAGGGCCCTACTCACCTGTTGTCTCTGTAAGTCAAATTGTTATGTTACATACTACCAGGGCCGGCCCTATAATGGGGCAGACTGGGGCAATTGCCCCAGGCGGCACTTTAGAAGGGGCGGCACTTTGCCGCCCCAAGCGCTTTTTTTTTTTTTTTTTTTGAAGCGGAGGAGAGAGAGAGAGAGGGGCACCGAGTGGTTTTCGCTTACCCGCTCGGCGCCCCTCTCTCTCTCTCCTCTGCGGCGAGTCTCCCTGTTCGGTCTCGGTGCCGGCTTGTAATGCAGAGCGCCGGAAGTGACGTCAATTTCCGGCGCTCAGCATTACAAGCCGGCACCGTGGCAGAGCAGGGAGACTCGCCGCTGGACTGTTTAAAGGTAAGTACCGGGGGGGGGATCGTAGATTATGGCGTCGGCGAAGTTTAAAACGCCGGGGGGGGGCGGCGTTTTAAACTTCGCCCCAGGCGGCGTTAAGTCTTCGGCCGGCCTTGCATACTACTTATGTCCTGTCTACCCGTTGTACGGCGCTACGGAATTTGATGGCGCTATATAAAACAATAAATAATAATGGTTCAGTAAGATTGTTCCTTCCCTTCTCCAGAGTCTTCTCCTCCCATCATTCCCTTATAGGTTGATCTTAGTTTCAGCTGTCCAAACCTAGTGAGATTATCCTGCTGGTGCGGCTTTCCTAATCTTGCAAAATGTAGTTAATGCTGCAAGATGGCAATGAAGATCTAAGCAAATCCGCCACACATTGCGTGGTGCAGTTATTTAATTTTTAACACATATGAACCTATACATCTGAATCTTGCGCAAACAATAAGCACCTTGTTATATGTCAACGTCACAGACATAAAGTGATGTCCACAGCCATATTACTGACCGCATGGGAAATCACAGCCAGGGGTCTTGTTGGTAAACTGCCTCTACTCCCACAACAAACACACAAACTCACACAACACTCGAATTATTTTTGGTAGGAAAGAATTGCTGGCGAAATGTCCAATATGTAGGCAATGGGTTAACGATCCTGTTGGCAGTAGAGAACCTGGTGTTTAGGAGCGGCAGTTGGAACAGACACATCCGACCAGAGAAACAAGTTTAACACCCTGCTCTATAATCTAAGAGTCTCTCGCCAGCCATTCGCTTGGTTTACCCGATGGCCTATCCGGGCCTGACGGGATTATATCAATTGGATTATTGGAGATGCAGTGTGTGTTCCCAACAGCAGGTGTCAGATGTTCTCTTTGCTAAATCACTGGAGATTCAGACAATATTCACAGATTATTTTTTTTTTTTTTTTACCAATGCCCTTCTCAAGCAGTCCTAGTCAGCGACCGTATGCATATGGAGGCAAGAAAAAGAACTACAAAACCCACTGGACATTTTTTTTGTGTAACCATTTGAGTACCGGGGTCCAGCACCATTTTTTAATCAATTAACCTATCTCTCTAGGTAGTGAATGGCAGATCTTCATTGTTCTTACTGTTAATAAAATCCTTTTCTGTGGTTAATGCGAGAATGTTTTTTTTCCCCCAGTTACTGAACATGTCATCAAAAAGTTCTGAACTGATCTCCATCCAAACTGAAAAATGTTGAGCTGGCCCAGAAGAAGGCTCACTAGCCCTATAACCCCTGCATCCCCTCAAGATGCGGACCTATGTGCCCTCACCAAGGGCAACCCCAGCACACCTGTAAGCTCTTCATGTGGTCAGCGTCCCTTAATGATGCCCAAAGCCCGATGCCCCTTGGATACATTAGCTTAAGATCCCAAGCAAGCAACTCCCTCACATTTGCCCAGGTCCGCCAGCCGTAATAATGTTTTGGGGTTTTTAATGAAATGCACCGTTGTGACAGAAATAATGCATTTTTTCCTTTTCTGCATTTAAAATCCGGTATTAAAGCTACCTGCCTCTGCTTTCCACTCAGATGCAATTGCTATTCAAATACAAACAGGGATGTCAGGCAGCTTTGAACTATAAGCACATATTCAGAGAGATTAAATTGTTGGCTGAACCACTTTACCAAAAATATCTAAACATATAATCCCATTGTGTGCGAAATGCAAGATTTCTTTAGAGGGGTCAATTAAAGTCATACAAAGTGGGTATTATGCATTGTTGTTTTGGAGTAGAGAAAGCAGCGCTGGTACAACCTGACACAGCCCCTATAATACCTTGTACCGGTCACCGATATAACAATATATCCTTATATCAAATATAGTACGCTGAAATATATAAAGTGCAAACATGGATTCATTATTGATAATTCTCTAGGTGTGACATTTTCTCTATAATGCCGGGATCTTGGGAATTTTGTGACTTCTTCCTCCACGTATATTTCTTTTTCAACAAGAACTAGTCATTCTAAGTTATTCCTAAAATGATGGACACCCCACCCCTGCATACTATTTTGTGAATCATCAGGAAAAGGTAATCGCATTACCCTTCTTCATACATTTTCTTTAGAGAGATACATTGATATAGTTGTGGTTTTTATTAATAGGGTCACCGTGTAAGTTACTGATAAGTTAGGTTTCTAGTACATAATGTACTATTTTATTGTATTTTAATCTGCAAATACCATTATGTAGGTTTGTTTAGTGAAAAGTCCACATGTAGAATGGGAAGAGTATCGTGGAAATAATGGATGATTTATCGCTTTGCCATAACCACTGTTATGTTTCACGAGCAGAACAATGATTGAGGTTTTAGGTTTTGCAGCGGGAAGCCACTGTGACCCTCAAAGTGATCATTCACGTCAAAAGGAGCACAAAGTTCCACTCAATTATAAGTTACCAAAAAGTGTGTCTACTGTATCAAACTGACAAAAAATGTGCTTGGATTTGGTATTTTCTTTTTGTTTTTTTTAATTTTTTTCACAGACTGAAGTAAACAATGATATAAAATATTACACGTTAAGGCGCACACATCAGATCAGATTTTCAACATGACGGGCCAATGCCACCCACTGTACCTGACACAGCTGTGGGAAAGCATCAGTGGCCAATTCGGTGGTCGCTCTTTTCACATGAACTGAGCACAAAGACTTGATGGTTGCTTTGTGACCAACTATCACGTCACCTTGCATGTTAGCAGATTCTGCTCCCACCTATTGTAACCCCCCCTGCCATATATATCGCACGCACAGTCTGTTTCGCAGAGTGAGTGAACTGTTGTGAGGGATTGTCAGCACACAGTCTGAAAAAATGTGCAGATTTATCAGAAATATTGAGTTTGCAGAGCGTGCATGGAGGGCAGACTGCATCGGAAAAAACAGTTGGTACTAATCCAGACTCCGTGCAGCCGATATAAAGTACAGACTGCGATGCAATCTCATGGTCACCGATTTAAAGTATCCAAAGTGCTTTACCCTCCAGGGGCAGCTTAACTGGGTGTAAGAGTTCAGGACTGGTTCTGTGAGGACACATCAGCCTGTCTCCTGGAGGTTCACCTGCAGACTCTTACTCTTCAGCCCACTGGCCACTTGCTGTGTGGCCATTCACGCGGTTGGCCCCATTACTGGACATATTGTGGATCGTTTTAGTGCCATTCAGTGCGGTATCCTCATCTTCTGAACTGCTTTCTACATCGCTTCTGTCATCTTTTAAAACCTACCAAAAAGACATAAAGAGGATCAGACTTGGGGTTCAGAGATCAACATTGAGTTTAGATGTATGCCAGAGACATTCCTTTCCTGGCCATCATTGAGCCATGACTGGTTAATAAATTACCTTTTCATTGGCAAGAAAACTTGACAAAACAACAGTTTACAGAGACTTTGTAATACACGATTACCCTCCTAGCACAAAGTGTGTTCCATGCGAATAAGGTCTCACTCAACCTGTCCAATACATCCAAAGGGAACTAACATTTTAGACTGAGGACAGGCAAACCAGGGCTTGCAATATAGTGTCTTCTCCATGGCCTAACATGCTCAGAGCAGGAACAAAAAAAGGCAAAGTAAAGATATTAAATATCAAGTCAAAAATATGTGGTAAAGAATATAAGAACATGTTAACATACTGCCTTTTAAGGCCACTGGACAATATTATATAACTTCGCCTTTTCTATTTCTGCTTATTTTTGAGCCTCTCTCGCTGACTCCGGTATCCCAACTCTTTTCTGTTCCTTTTCCATCATGCAAACACCATTCATGTAGCAGTACCATCAGTCACCGTCTACCTCCTACATAGAGAAGTTGGGTAACTAGATCAAACGCTTCACTTGTCCAATTAGTATAAAGCCCCCCAGACTACTTTGTTACTGTGTGTATTTTACATTGTTGCTACCAGCAGGTACGTTCTCCCAGTTACCTACACGGTTTTGTTGAACTTAATGGAGCTTTCTGAGAGTGTTAAACATGTACCTAACAGAGAAAATCTGGACTTTTGCCCCACTAAATGAAGGTAAACCTTAAACCACAAACATACTGTACTTCAAAAAAAAAATCTAACTTAGGCCAGGCAAAGTTTCTGCTTGGAGAGCTGGTTAGGTCCTTAAGGAACGACAGCTAGGTCAGCCAGAAACAATACAGGCGTTTGCTCTAGATCTGACTTCGTATAACCCCAATGGTTTTAACCCCTTAATGATAAAACCCATACATGTACGGGCTCAAAATGCATTGTTTTCCATGGGTTTAGGGACCGCCCATTGTCTTTAAGGGGTTAAATATCCATCGTCCACAGTCTTTAACCCCTTCAGGACCGGGATTTTGATACTAACGTGTCGCTAAAGGACCGGAGCCGTTTTTGTGTTTTTGCCATGTCTTTCTTCAACTGTAATTTCTCTCTTATTAATTGGTGCACCCACACAAATCATATATTGTTTTTTTTAGGACAAGTAGGGCTTTCATTTGAAACCATATTAAGCTGGGTAGTACATTGTTTTGTTTGAAATAAACTGGAAAAAGTGGTGAAAAAATGAAAAAAAAGCATTTTTTTACAGTTTTGTATACATACAAATTGTACACACATTGAACCAATGGGAAAAAATTATCCCAAATATATTCATTGAGTTGTCCTGATTTGGAAACCACCCAACATGGCCAGGATTTTCATCTATTTTGACCAGTATAGGGCAAATATTGCTAGGCATGCATCGTGTTTTTGAAATGTAATTTTTTGCAAATTTGGCATGGTAGTCTAATAACTGCAATAGTTGTCACAGATACTGATTATCCCCCCAAAATTATATGTTTATGAAAAGTAGATAAGTCAAGGTGTACAACTAGGGTCATTTTGACACTTTTCAAACAGGGATTTTATCGCCAGTTGCTGCCAAATTTTGAGGTATTTTTATATTTTTTTGGGTTTTTTTGCATATGTTGCAATGTTGCTTTAGATTTTATATTATATTTTGTATAGAATTTGTGCAACTGCAGAAAAAAACACCAAATTGTGTTCACCAACATCCCCCGGTTCCAACAAGGCCTCACATGCATGGTTCATGCATTTTTTGAGGAAGCTATGAGGGCAAAACTGGAACATGCGCATTTTCGTTTTCACATTTGGAATTTTCAGAAATTGGTTTCCTGGGCCCATATCCCATTTGGGACATTTTGGAAGCCCCCCGCTGTAAATTACCCCATAAAAGTATATATTTATGAACAGTAGACAAGTCAAGGTGTTCAACTAGGGTAGTTTTGACAGTTTTCAGCTAGCCATTTCTTCACTCGTTTCTGCCAAACTTCACAGGGAAATTATTTTATTGCGTTTTTAACGCATACATTTCAATGTTGCACTGAATTTCTTGCACACCATAAGTGCAACAGTGGAAGAAAACACCACATTTTGTTCACCAAGATCCCCTGATTCCAACAAGACCTCACATGCATGGTTCATGCATTTTTTGAGGAAGCTATGAGGGCAAAACTGGAACATGTGCATCTACATTTTTTTAAATATTTTTTTTATCAGATTGCTTGTAAGTGACAGGTTTAGGCCGCTGACATCAATCAGGGAGACCGATCAATAATCAGCGACTTAAAATGTCACCGACAAGTGATCAGGTAATAATTATGATTATTTCATTTATTAATAATTTGTGTTTTTTCATAATTACCCTAGATGACCCCTCTCTCTTTGTAGAGCAGGGTCATCCGTGGGCTGCCATAATGATCCGATCACTCCTATTGGCCAGGAGCGATCTGATCAGCCCAGCATTTGACCTGGAAGCACCCTGGACTTTCAGGTCAGTGCTGGTATTTTTTTTATTATTATTTTTATTATTTTTTTATTATTTTTTTTATTTATTATTTTATTAGTATTTTTTTTAAAAAAATTATTTTTTAATTTTTTTTTTTTTTTTTTAACTCTTTCAATGCTGATGCTCCATTGAAGCACAGCATTGATTGATATTTAGTCCCCACAAGCTTGTGGGGACTAATATTAACCCCTGCAATGCTGCGATGGGGGTCATAAACAATCGCAGCATTGAAGGGGTTAATTGAGGAAGAGGGGGGGTAGGGGTTAACTATGGGGGGTGGGGGTGGGGGGGCTGGTCTCCACACTAATGTGGAGACCAAAGAGCCCTGTCTCCCTGTCCCTGAAGCTGCCTCTGGCAGCTGGGACACAATCTCCAGTGGACTGGAGATTGTGGGAGAGGAGGACTTCTGGGGGTTCGTTTTTGCTGCTGGAGGTCTGCCTGGGCTTCCAGGCAGACCACCAGTAGCAGAACCCCTAAAAAACGGGAATTAACCCCTTCAATGCCACGATCGCGGCATTGAATGCAGCGATCGCGGCATTGAAGGGGTTAACGCTGCACTGATGCTCTCATGGAGCGATCAGGCAGCAGGGGGGTGTTGGATCAGGCCCCCACACTTGTGTGGGGACCCATTCAACACCCCCACCCCTTCCCTGAAGCTGCCTGTGGCAGCTGAAACAGCGATTGCAGATTTTTCTGCAATCGCTGTTTCTGCCTAGAGAATCACTCCGTGGGAGTGATCGTAGGCTTGGGGGAGGGCTTAGACAGGCTGTGCTGTCTGCCCAGGACTCCTGGGCAGACGGCAGCAGCAGCGCCCCCGCGATCACCGCGATTGTGGTGATGTGGGGGCGTTTTTTGGAGGAGACGTACCTGGTACGTCCCGGTCTACCGGTGACTGTTAACCAGGAAGTACCAGGTACGTCCCGGTACGGAAGGGGTTAAACAGTCAGGGTGACTGTTTGCTTTATTTGACCCCTATCCACCAGACCACCTGCTTTATCTCAAAGTGAGAATGTTGTCCCCTTTTTCCTTTTTACAATGTATTTGTATCATTGTTCAATAAATGGCCTGATCTCTGCTCCAATCATTTAGCAGATGAGCCGTGTCATGCGTTTTGAGCGGGGCTTCATGCTGGCCATGTTGGCCACAGAGAAACCCCTGAAAGGCACCACGTGTCTCCTTGTGCAGCTCAATAACTGGAACCAGGGATCGCAAGAGCTCCTATAATGCGGGTCATTCCAAGTAACAACACAGTTAACATCTATTAAAAATGGGGTCAACAGAACGGTCAGAAGGTAAAGGCAGATAAAAGAACATGTTCATTTATATATGAAGGAGGAGAGTCATTTCCTCACAACAAAAGAAAACCGACATAAAATGGTGTTAGATAAACAAGCCGTCATTCTATCAATGCAAGCTCTAAATATTTAGTTGCAGCTGAAGCAGCAAAATGCACTCCAACACCCAAAGGCATGTTAACACAGTGTTTCTAAACCGGTTCCCCTCAGTAACGACCCTCGCCAACCCCGCTATAGGCATTTTGCTTTAGCAAGTATTTGTATTTAAAGAGTTTCTCTCAGTACATCTTCTTGCTCGTCTTGAGACATCATGATAAACACTGTATTAGCAGGCCTGCAGAACATTAGACGGAGGGAAGGCGATGACCTAAGCAAACGTTGGGTTCTGTTTAGATGAACCCTCGGGGGGCAGACATTCAACAAGTGTGTGTAACTACCCTGTATTACTGCCGACGGAGGAAAAAACATAGCCCCAACTCCCCGACATAGCCAGGAACTCTCTGGGCCGGCCTCTCCTGGGAAGGAGCGCTGCAACTGGCCCTGCCCACGCCCCTCCTAGTCTCCACCCACTAAAGGTTGAAGCCACTCCCCCCAAGAGGAGAGCGCTGGGTTGTTCCCAGGTATATTGATAGTTCTGTAAACTGACTGCTTACTGAATTAACACCTGTGCAGCACAGAAAACATTTTAGGGTGATACCTACTTTCCCCCTCATCAATAAAAGTAAACGGCACAGGAGAGCGAGAATAAGGGATTTATTCCCTCTTAAACAGGATCTCGTTCACAGCTTTTAAAAAGGTGCCGTTTCATCCGCTAATACCATTGTAAATAATTATAAACATTCCACTGGAATTAAAAAATAACTAGCTGCCTCCAAATTCTTTTTTTGGTTTTTAAAAAAATACATAAAGCGTTGGATGTAAGGGGAGCTCTAATGCGCTTTAATACATTTTTTAAAAACTCCAGCAGTGGCATATTAACCTGTGGAAAAGATCCTATACAAAATCTCTCCAATTTCTGCTGTTTTTGATGTGTAGGTGCACATTCTCTGCATGGATACAGTAAACATGAAAACAGAAGAGTTACTGTTAAATATCTTTCAGGCGTAAACCCCTTCATCGTATTCTTCCCTAACTCTAAAACAATTACTGAGTGCACACAACCAGAGCATTGATATACCAGCAAGTGTGCCTCCTAACAAACCTAAAGTAATGAGCCTCAAAAATAAGACCACCATAGCTAAAATAGCTTTTAGCAAATGAATGAAACTGGCACAATTAACTATTTATAAACCAGAGGCTTGAGGGGTGTTTAATGTGGATGTGGAACAATAGGGATAGATAAGTTGGCAAACAGAGCAGATCAGACATTTGAGAAGAGCATATGTAAGAAGCCAAGATTCATCAGTGATATGGACCACACACAGTCATAATCATCAGCCTCCCAGAAGTCATTGAGTGGCGTGCCCATGTTGATGAATCTGACCATATGACAGGAATGAGCATGCAGGTGGTCAAAGGGACCGAGCAGGGAGAGGATCAAAAAGGTGGGAGCAGCACAGATAAAACTTACAGACAAGGGGTGATATTTTCCAGTTCCAACCTGACACAGAGAAAAGGAGGGAGAGAAAGTGAGGTGCAGAGTGCAAAAGACATCAGAAAGTCCTACCCTGACTAGGAAACCTGGTCAGGAGAGACAGAGAGGCAGGTAGACAAGTAGTAGAAAACCCATGGGAAGAGAACTCCCCAGCGTTTGTAGGTGTTGGAGCAAAAGAAAAAACATCAGCCCCTAATTATTTGTTGCCCATCCTACACAGCCTTTAAAGCAACACACAACAACATACCTTGCCCCTGAGCATAGCCTTGTATGCAATGCGGATGATGAGGTATGACCAAATAACATGAAGAACTTGTAAGATCAGAAGAAGCCCGTTAAACAGCCACCAGGAAGGGTACGGTCCAATCAGATCCCAGCTCTCGAACATTGTTGTGTTTAAGATCCTGAAACCAACAAAATTCACTCAATATTGTACACAGAAGTGTGCCAGACACATTTTTTTTATAACTATGGTTTAGATAATGGCTTAATAGGCTTTAATGAGGTTTACCAGAATGGATAAATCAGGAGCCGCGTGGTCACGAATACCACTGCGAAGAACATAAAAAACGCGTCACACAGCCGCTGGTACTTCGCATAATTCGTCAGTTTTGCTGCCTTTAACAAAATAAGATAAACATATATAAATACAATATACACGTACTATGCAGAAAGCATCCTATAATAACAATTCCCAATGTCTTCTATTTTTGCTTTTAAATGATCATTTCATTTAATTGAAGGTAAAGAGTTAATCAAAAGCTGTATCACCCATGTGAAAAAGTAATTGCCCCCACACCGGATAACCGGTTTAACCACCCTTTGGCGGATGCGAATAAACATTTGCAATCACTGGCAATGAGTCCTTTATGTCGCTGTGGAGGAATGTTGCCCCATTCTTATTGGCAGAATAGTTTTAATTCAGCCACACCATCTCCATCGGATCCAAGTCAGGACTCAGCCGCTCCAACACCTTCCATTGGATTGTAAGCCCGTTTGAGCAGGGCCCCCCTCACCTGTTTCTAAAATTTAAATGATGTATACTACTTGTTATGTCCTGTCTACCCGTTGTACAGTGCTACGGAATATTATGGCGCTATAGCTCTTTTGAGCTATTCAGAGACTTGCTTGTACGCTTCAGATCATTGTCCTGCTGCATATCTCAACTACGCTTGAGCTGTAGCTCACGAACTGATGACCCGACATTCTCCTGCAGGTTTTTCTGTTGGGAAGTAGAATTCATGGTTCCACCAATTATGGCAAGTCACCCGGGCCCTCAAGCAGCAAAGTTACCCATCACAATGTTTGGCTGTTGGTATGATGTGGAATACTGTCAGATGTAACAGGTCCCATGTCTTGCAAAAAGTTTTGATTCATTAGTCCACAGAATATCGTCCCAAGAGTCGTGGGGGTCATGTTTTTTGGTAAATGTGAGATGATCCTGTGTGTTCTTCTTTGGTCAGGAGTGGTTTTCCCCTTGCAACCCCCTCACGGATGCCATTTTTTTTTTTTTTCTTTCTTTTAGAGTCTCTTTCTCATTGTGGAATCGTGAACACCGACCTCAATTGAGGCAACTAATGCCTGCAGTTCATTACATCTTAATCTGGGTTCTTTTGTGACCTCTGGGATGAGTCATGCAAATTCTTGGAGTAATTTTGGTCGGTTGGCCGCTCCTGGGAAGGGTCACCACTGGCCCAAGTTTACTCCATTTGTAGATAATGGCTCTCATCGTTGTTTGCCTCAGAAATTGCTTTGTAATCCTTTCCAGACTAATTGATGTCAATGACTTTGTTTCCTTAGATTGCAGCATCATGAGCTGTTTTTTTAGATCTTTTAGCCTATTTTACTGTGCAATACGGGTTCTATGTAATTGTTTAGATTCGACAGGGCTGGCAGAAATAATGCCTTGAACCCAATTATATACGCATTTGGTTAAATGGTTGATTCAGTAACTAAGGGGAAGTTACACATCGGGCCAAGTAGGGTTGGATAGCTTTTCCCATCTATACATGAAATCATCATTTATAAACTGCATTTTGCATTTACTCATGTTACCTTCGTCTAATATTCAAACTAGTTGAATGATCTGAAACATTTAAGTATGATAAACATGCAAAAATTAGAAGAAATCGGAAAGGGGCAAATACTTTTTTCGCAGCGCAGTACATTGTCACGAGGGACATTCATATTTTTTCATTACTGCAACTGCAATTAGGGAAACGGCCATTAAAAAGCAAGTAATGGATATATTATTAGCACATTTAGATGCTATCAATCACGTCAAAGTGCTTTACAGGGTTCCATTACTCAAACAATTAAGGATCGCAGTTACTATTCTAAATGTAATAAGTAACAGAATTGCTTAAAAAGAGGCAGAGTTTGAAAAAAGATGCGATCCAAGCCACAAATATCAAGGCTCATGACAGATAGACACATGAACAGAGATCATATTGGTGAAAGGATGAAGAGTTAAGGGAGCGGACTCACCTCTAACAAGAAATCGGAGGCATCGTGCAGGCACATTACCAGGGTCCCAACACGCACCATGTTATTGAAGTAGGAAAAGGAGATGAGGCCGACCGTGGCCAGATGGTGAACAAACATGATGAGGAAGTCCTACACACCACAAAGACAGCAAAATGAGTTGTACTGTCGTTTAACTTGGTCACCCAGACCCACAATATATAAAACCATATTAAAAATACAGATGTATTGCCAAAAGGTCAGCTGAGCTCAATTACTACCCCACTTGGAGGTGAACAAGCAAAATAACCACATTAAACCTATTTCATGTGCTGTTGTAAGGTTACACTGTGTCTGATAATCATTTTAACCTCCTGGGTTTGTCTATGGACTGTAGCACTGCCTTAATATCACAATTCCTGCAGCGTAGAATAAGACGGCAGATGCAATCCAGTCTGGGGTAATTATTCAGCGCTTGATCTTAAATTTGACATAATCTTACACCCATGTAAAGTATTTTAAAAAATTACTGGCTTAGCAAAATCTAAAGGGGAAAAAAAGATTCGTTGGATGACCCTTTACTTTTTTTTTGCTGGTAGAGAATACATATATGTTAAGGCAGAACAACAGTACAGTAAAACATATGCCATACTTTGTACCCTACAGAAAAAACACGTCAAGGTATATAACAAGCATATCAACATTCTGGATAATGTATAAATCCTTGTAATCCAATCCAACATCAAGGATGAAACATTACGATAATTAATGTGAGAACACAATTACCTTCATTTGGGTTTATTTACTCTACAAGTAGCACAATAAAAATAATACCAATGTAAGTAGGAGACTGTCACATATATGAAAAAGCATTCCATTCGATCTATATTGCTCAGCTAAGGCATCTCATATATGCCTCCAACAATGGCGCTGCCAGGAGATTTCACGCGAAAGTTTGCCCCAACAATCCCTCCGTAAAGACTGCAATGAAATCCGGGTTCATCCATATATTTACATATAATGCAACGGGTTTTAAATGTAACTTATTAATGTTAGACAGTCTGCACAGAGCGCAGCACTCTGGGGTACGTGCTGATGTGGAGAGCAGGGAGATGAGCGCAGCAGGCAGGGCAATCAGCAGATAAATATTTATTCTTACCCTACAGAGGTAACCAAGTCACCAAGGGTAGCCCCTAATTCAAAGAGAAGACGACTAAAAAGACCCCAAGGGGATCTCTAATGTGGCACCACATGGAAAGTTTAAGAAAAAAAAATTCAAGAACATTCCTGACAGCACACTCCCCAGTAAAAATCTAAAATACACCATCTTCTGCTCACCAACCTTATAGGTAGAGGTGTAAAATAAACAAAAATGCCAAGGGTCTATAGCCTTGATGATAAACAATGCCGCAAATTCCATTATATGCTCTGAAAGCATGGGTTGCGTAATTGTGTTGCAGATTTTGGAAAATTATGGCAAACCTACAGACTGGATTTGCGTCAACGCAAGGTTCAACGTAAGGTTCAACATAAGGTTCAACGTAAGGTTCAATCCCAACAGACCAAAGACTGTAAAGGAGGCCATGGCTACTGGCATGTAAGCTTGTACCTAATAAAGTATTGGACTTCCTTCATCCATTGCATATAAACAATAGTACTTTCTGAGTTGCGCAGGTGTGTCCTCCAGACCTCTTGAATTGTTCCAGGCCGCCTTCTCTCCCGTCGAGCTGTATATACACAGACCTATGGTAGCACCAACAGCAATCTGTTCATAGTCTGGGCTCCCTAAAATCTACACCGTTTGTCAAGTGTGCAGCATTAACACACCAACTGTGTAATCAGAGGCCCAATGCAAGCAATTATTCAACACACGTGACACAAGCTAGAGGACAAACGGGTGGAAGCCCATTAACCGGTATTAGTGGCACAGCGAGCATGAAACGTGGTCATGAGAGGACTCGGAACAACCCAAGCTCAAGCTTATACCACACTCAAACTATATTACCGTTCTTGCTACATAGTTACATTGAAATCATTCCCTCTACATTATAAACTTGGGAACATGGACCTCTCTACCTAATAAATGAGCTTGTCTTAGCCGGTCTGTTCTGGTTTGTCAGTCCCGTTGAATGTGCCTATTGTGAGAAGCACTGAGTACATTTGCTCTGTATAAATGAAAGCTAATAAAAGATGTAAAGACCACAGGAATAAACGTCAGCTTCTGCTACAAGCGATTGTCCCGCAGCAACAGATAATCATTCGCACGGCAGGTTCGAAAAGCAACTACATTTACCGGCCACCAGATACAACCGCAAATTAAAATTACATATAAAAAAAAATATGAAAAAATGTGCAATTCCCATTACTCCATAAAGCAGGCCTGTACTCTGAGCAGGCTTTATAGCATCACATCCGAATGCATGTCAGCTCTTTGAAACACTGGCAACACCTGATTGACTTAAAATGTCAATACTTTGGTCAGAAACCATTTGGTGTGCGGTTATGCAATATTTTAAGTCTTTGGCATCATTGAAACAAACACGGTCTGCCATTCAATACAAGAAACTGGCATCATTTCAGTATTTCTTTAACAAAAAACACTTGTGTCATAACATGATTCGACATGAATTCTTAAAAAAACGACATCACCTCTTATAACTTATTTCTACTGAATAGCTTTAACACAGAGGTGAAGCCGTACACAAAGGGCCGTGCTTTTATAGAGCCATTCTGGGGAAGAAGTTCTCAAGATCCATAGGACTCTCCAGGACAGGGGCCACCTATATATATTTATACCTATTGTACCCTAATTACAAATTACAATGTGAATTTAACTACTGCACATACACACACACATCCATACATATATTTATTATATATTATGTGTCACAAATTTAGCCCAGTGTCAAGAATATCCCACAGCGATGAGTGTGCAAAATGCATTAAGATATGCACATGAAACTATTGGCTTGGATTTAAATTGTTTAATTTTATGAATGGGAGCAGAAGGGAGGCACAGCTTTGATGCACCTTCGTTCTTCTCAGTCATTTTGTAGGTTTGCCATAATTTGCAAAACAATTACACAGCATATTTGGTGGACAAGAAATGGTGTATTTTAGATTTTTACTGGGGGGGATGAGGTGTCGGGAATGTTTTTTTGAAAGCATTTAATTTACTAATTTAATGTACAGACCATACAGCTTAGCCTCAAAATCCCAGTAAGCAGCTGTGATATCAGGACCTACAAGCACAAACATTTGACACAGATAATTATGAACAGGGCCACCATCAGAAATTTTGGGGCCCCTTACAGAACAAATAGTCTTCGCCTGATGACCCTCCCTCCACACCACCAGGATTTCCTCTTCTAATGTCAGACACAGTGGGTTTCTGACCTGGCGCTGGCTGCAGCTTAAACCAAGGGACTCAGCCAATCAGGAAAGGCTTCTAAACTCTCAGGCAATCAGGAGAGTTGAGAAGTGCCTCCTAATTGGCTGAGACCTCCTTCACCCTAGTGAGGGCTCCTCCAGCCTCCTGTAATCAGTAACCAGTGCAGAGCTTTTTTGTAAACTAAGTGAGGCTTTGTCTCTACAAGCAAGTCCCCCAGCACAGCCCCTTACAGCTGTAATGATTGGACCCCCTGGACGGGGGCCCTGGATATGAATTGGACATAACATTGTCCCTTCTGTATAGTAACGAGGACACTAACAGAGTTAGTGCGGAGGGTGCATACTCACACGGAAACGCTCCCGTGTCTGCACAAAGAAGATTTGCATTCCAAACAAGGCTGACGGGCAATTACGCAGCAATGTAGTTCAGCTTCTGCGTATCGGATGCTTGTATAGGATGGAGAGCGCCAGTAAAATCAGGCTCGTACTCACACCTTAACAAGACTACGTTCTAGGGAGACACATGATGACGATTGCCCTGAGGATGTGTAGGAAATCCTTTGCCTTCCTAAAATCATAAATTCGATTCCACAGGTAGACAAAGCTGTGATCGCTGCATAATTGCACATTTAATCAGGATCCCCATGGCTTAGGGGCTCCTGTAGAGTTAAGATCATTTCTGGAGCAGAGCCATCGATTGGGTGCAGCAGAAAAAACGACTTGAAAATGAACCCTGTTACTCAAACCCGCTGCTTTAAGAAGGTTTTGTATTTAGAGCAACATGTTGGTTTGATGAAATAAGAACCAAAAACATTGTGGAAGCCGGCTTTGCTTTCCTTAGTACCTGCGCAGTCACAGGTCGAAATATACTCTAATAAAAAATACATCACAACGGCAAGATAAACAGCCTTTTATCGAGCTGTTAGAAAGCGCTGGTAATTAATCGAGTCCTAGAATACTGACTGGGGGGCTGCTCAGCGGGTCTTTATGCACAATTGCCCTATCACTAATGTGACAAAAAATAACATTTTATGGGCGACATTTGTTTTAATTAAACACAACGGTGAATATTTAATCGTGATTTAGGAATAGGAGCTACCGGTGCTCTGTACCATTCTTACCTTGCGCTTGATATCTGTAAACTGGGAGAACATTAGGGACCAGTAAAACGCCAGTTCCGTGATATAATAGTAGTACAGCCCCGGAGTGAGCGGCTGAAAAGAGAAAGGAAGTGTAAACATCGGAAATATGTGTAGAAAGATGACTGCTTTCCCTCTCAAAGTGGAATGAACGCCATAACAGCGTTAATAACTAAACTGATTCTCTAAAACATGTGCTTGTTTGTTTGTCATCCGGAGCCGTATTTCAGGCATACTGACAAAAATCAAGTTGCCGGTACAGCCGGTCCCCTGCAGAAGTCTTCGAGTGAGAGATCTGCAGTTCAGGTAAGGGGGTGGGGGAGGGTTTTTGGGTAAGTATGTGTGATTAATGTGTGAAGTATGTGTGATTAATGGAATGAATGAGTATTTAAATGTTTGTGAATGTGTGTTTGTGTGTGATAGCATGGATGTGTAAGGGGGGTGGGGGTTGTAGCATGGCATAGGGAGGCTGTAATCCCACTACTATCATCCCCAGGTTCCAGCATGTACTGGCTGGAGGAGGAGTAGCAGCAATCACACTCCTATCAAGCCAAGGCAGCCAGTACATGCTGGGTTAAAAGGCATATCATGGGGCTGAGTGGCATATAGGGGGTTAAAATGCATTTCTGGACCTCCAGAAATGCATTTTAACCCCCTATATGCCACTCAGCCCCATGATATGCATATATACCTCCAGAAATGCATTTTAACCCCCTATATGCCACTCAGCCCCATGATATGCCTTTTAACCCCCTATATGCCAGAGTGGCATATAGGGGTATAAGGCATATCATGGGGCAGAGTGGCAAATAGGGGGGGTATAAAGCATTTCTGGGGGCAGAGTGGCATAACTGGGGGGGGCAGGTTGGCAAATAAAAGGAAATTTAAAAAACATATTTACATGAATTAATATTTACTGGTAAAACTTTTTTTCCTATAGGGTCGTCTTATATTCAGGCTTTTTGTTTTTTTCCTAAATTAATATTTTGATTTTGGGGGGTCGTCTTATAATCGAGCAAATACGGTATATACACACACATATATACCAGTATCAATTAAAAAGGCACCACCTCCATTTTCTTTCTATATGTGGCATACTTGCGTTGCCCGTCTCGTATCTAGAAATAACGTTAGGAATCTTATTTTATATTGTAACCCCATGAATTATTTTTTGTAATTAATTATTTTTGCTTTAATTTTACATAAACGCCATTTGTTTAAAAAAAAAAAAAATACAAACCCCACAAGTACCTGATAAGGATAATTATACCAACACTGTCGTGTATCCCAGAACCAAGGCGTCTGCAACAACAAAAAAATAACAGTTCTTTTGTTAGAGATTTTTACGTGACGGGTATTTTTTTGCAGGGGAATTGATCATTTCAGCTCGACAGCCTCGCTGTGTATTATGAACCGTTCCGATTCTCCTGCAGGAAGAGCTTAGTTTCACAATGTAAATTTGGGGGAGATTACTTGAAAAAGTAACCTCACCGATTAACCGTGCATTATATCGGGGCTGATCTTTCATAAAGAAGAATGGCTATTCCGGTATCTGCCTGCGTTCAGATACCGTTAAGGTAGACGTCGCGATTTAGACGGCAAGCCCTCTTCAAAGCGCAGGGTGCCGTGAAAAGAACGCACTCGCCCCCGCTTTTATTTATTTTGACTGCTACCTGAGAAGCACTTGTTATGTTCCTGCTCTCATCGCGAGTGCTTTCTTTAAAAATAAAGATTTAAAATCTTAAATATAATAAATATTGAAGCTTATCTCTCTTCCATGAGAAACATACAGGTTAAAAGTCTATAAGTACCCATATAGTGCGCCTGTGTATGTTACGGTATGTCGGTTGCATGATTTCCCATGCAGAGGCACTGTGGGTGTTTATAGAATTTTAACCCCTTATTTACAGAGTGTGTTTTGTGCCCAAAAACCCGAAGCTTTTTCAAAGCATTTTAACATTATGTTTCCTTAACCATTATTCTACTTTAAAATTTTATATTTACTATGAAAACGACTCCCAAACCAGCTCAGTTAACCAAAACACCACAAACCAAAGTGGGACACTAAAGCGACACCATGTATGGGATATGCGGTTGGCTCCTGTGGCCCACTTATCCCGTTTGTGGCTTACACTGAAATCGCTAAACTACTGGTGAAGAAATCAAAAACATCAGGCAGCTGAAGGCAACAGTCCGGAGCTTAAGCCATGTACTACAGGAATGCCGAAAACTGAGCATTTTTCATAAGAAATCCCCGTCCATGACCTTATCTCACCACAATGACACGCACACTTAAAACCCCCTAATACCCAGGAAAACACCAAAAAAAAACAAAACCCATTAAATTTAAATGGCAGTTCCACTCACCGACCACAGAAATCGTATTCCATAGGAAAAGATATACAGGTAAAACGTAAACCTCCACCTAAAAATAAAGGCAAGGAGACATTGGAGTTTAATCACCTAATACCACGACTGGTGGCCAATACAGGGCAAACAGGGCATTGTGGGCTTGGTTGTTGATGCCGAGGATAGGTAATTCTTCTTTGATCTAATATTTAGGCTTTTCAACTGGCAGAATCTCTCTATTCATAGCAACATTTTAAATAAAAATGCATTTCTCTGGAATAATAGAGAAACACTAATCTCACCCATAAACATAGTGCAGAATGTACTCTGTTACAAAAATCATATACTTAAAACATCTGGTTTTAGATTGTTGTTGCCAAGCTATGTAAATATATGCAGTTTTAGGAAACACTCCATCGCTGTCTCTGAATCTGGGAGCAACCAGGAAGAAAAAACCCTGTTATCACATGATACACTATTAGAAATTTCACGTTGATTTCCGCGCATGGTGTATCAGCTCCAAATTTATTTATTTATTTTATGGTTGACAATAAGGGGCCAGCTTTTTTCTGCTAAATATAAGACGTGTTTCAGGTGATTGCTCATCTCCACACATCTAAACAGGCGCTGGGAATGTGTATACAAGCGTATAGATAGATATGGCCAACAATAACCCCCTGAAGTTAGTGGCCTCTGTCTCTGGCTGTCACAGGGAAATACTCCGGCAGCCTTTTGTAAGCGAAACACTGCTCTTCTCCAAAAAAAAAAAAAAACACAAAAAAACAGAGGAGCTCTGTAAGAGGATAGACATGGAGTGCCGTTTTACTTACATGCTCTCACAAAACTTTGTTAGCGTGCTGGGTTTATCCTGATTCCGCCTCTGTCTGAACCATCTCTGTATCTTCCTCGCATCCCAGTCCAATTGTTTGGATAGTCCTTCCAGCCGCTTTCCATCGGGACACTAAAGAACACAGCGTTTCAGAGTTAGACACAAACTAAAGCTATATATATATAGAAATATACGGCTTGTTCTAATGTGCGAGCGCCGCCGCATAGGGTTATTCAGTGTACAAAAATATCAGTTATCAGTAACTTTTAATACCTTCGGAACCTTCTGGAAGCAATTATTTAATGCCTCCCTCAGAGTTTTTAGATATTTTGGTTTTCTACCAAGTCATCCTTTAGTTTAAAGCCATTGGTAATTATATTACGGGCCCCAAATGATTACACGAAGCCCAAAGTATCTGGGATGTTACATTCCACGCGGTGGTCTTCCTCTGTGGTTTAGCGTATTCCAGTCATCGGTTACGTCTACCGGAAGGGAACGTCAGATTCTTAATGGCGTACTAGCTGCGCAAAACCGCATGATGCACAAGTACATCTTGACACACCTTTTGAGGATGTATCTTTACATCAATATCATAAAGAAGGGGTTAAAATAGTTACAAGATAAATACTGATCAACAAACAAAAAAGTTACACAATTATTTTTTTTATGGCAAAAGTGCCCTTTAAATGGTAATTTTTTATCTAGCAACACTCCAGCAGTGGTAGGAGAGACTTGGGTCCCATTTACTCCAGTAAAGTTTGCATGTTGATGACACACAAATATTTATTATATACACACACACACGGAAATGATTGTGCCTTAGCTTTTGTTTGTGTTCCGTACTAAAAACTGTAGTTTGTGTTCTGTATTCACTATATACACACGAACATTTCTTCCTCAAAGTTGATGTGGGAAAGCGCAAGGATCTGACCGACTTCGACAAGGGCCATATTGTGATGGCTAGACAACCAGGTCAGAGCATCTCCAAAACTGCAGCTCTTGTGGGGTGTTCCCGGGCCACAGTGGTCAGTACATAACCAAAGTGGTCCAAGGAAGGAAAAGTGGTGAACCAGCAACGTCATGGGTGGCCAAGGCTCATTGATGCACGGGGGGGGGGTTTGACGGAGGCTGGCATGTGTGATCAAATTCAACTGACAAGCTACTGTCGCTCAAATTGCTGAAAGAGTTAATGCTGGTTCTGATAGAAAGGCGTTGGAACACACAGTGCTTCGCATATTGCTGTGTAGCCGCAGACCAGTCAGGGTGCCCATGCCGACCCTTGTACACTAAAGCGCCTACAATGGGCACGTGAGCATAAGAACTGGAGCACAGAGAAATGGAAGGGGGTGACCTGATCGGACGTTTTCTTTTACATCATGTGGATCGTCGAGTATGTGTTCGTTGTTTACCTGGAGAACACATGGCACCAGGATGCAGTATGGGAAGAAGGCAAGCCGGCGGAGGCAGCGTGAGGCTTTCGGCAATGTTCTGCTGGGAAACCTTGGGTCCTGCCATTCATGTTGATGTTACTTTGACATGTATCACCTACCTAAGCATTGTTGCAGCCCCTGTACACCCTTTCATGGACATGATATTCCCTGATGGCATTGGCCTCTTCTAGCAGGATAATGTGCCCTGCCACAAAAGCAAAAATGGTTCAAGAATGGTTTGAGAAACACAACGAGTTCAAGGTCTTGGCTTGGCCTCCAGATTCCCCAGATCTCAATCCAATCGACCATCTGTGGGATGTGCTGGACAAACAAATCCGATCCATGGAGGCCCCACCTTGCAACGAGAATTAAAGGACCTGCTGCTAACGTCTGGGTGACAAATACCTCAGAACACCTTCAGAGATCTAGTGGAGTCCATGCCTTGATGGGTCAGGGCTGCTTTGGAGGAAAAAAAGGGGACCTACACAATATTAGGCAGGTGGTCAAGCATTTGCTTGAAGAAGAAGAAGAAAAAAAATCAATACAGTAAAAACTATCAACATCTGTAGGAAGCTGCCCCTTTGTGTATGTTTAGATAATAAATCAGGGCATTCCAGTTCAAGAAAGGGTTCAGCAGAAACTACTAAGAAAAGGTATTCTCAGAGACTAAAATTGTCTCACAAACCAGTGCTAATTGCGGCATATTCCTCCGTTCATTCTGGAGCGGGGAATAGCCCCTTCCATTTGATGTTAGATATTATAGAGTAATTGCTCTTTTACACTGGGGCATGTTCTGCACGGATTAGGAGCCTGGAGGCACACCTTCACGTGAAGGGCTACAATGTCAGCACCATAAAACATACTAGGGTATTAACAGCAATAAACCCAAATCCCTTAAAGCTTCTTTGGCTGAAGCACTAAATATAACCTGCCGTATAGAAGTGTAGAGAATGGATACAAACTCATGAAAAATACACAAACAGAATGTTAACAAAACGGCGGTTTGGGTTACATGGTAAAATCCAAGCAAATCATTGACAGAGAGGCACAATAAGCAGACTTTACCCTAAATCGTCCTCCATTCCACCTCCCACACCTGTTATTACTAAGCCAATGGTGATATTAACGTGCAAGGTGCACAGCTAAGGTGACCTGGAGGGGTTATATTGCTTTTATGACTTCCCTGAGCGCTACAGCATCGATAACGTCTTAGATTCTTCAAAACGCACTTAAAACTCTGCCCTCCGTGTGAAGGGTCCAAAAGCAGAGTTAGATTCCATCTAATTTGCACAAAGATAAACATGCTTGGCGTTTCTATTACGAAACCCGAGGAGAAAAATAACCAAGAAGAGGAGGGACATTTAGGCAGCTTTTAACACTTTTTAAAGTGGGTCAGGAAAACAATTGTTCCTACAGTGAACCGCAACTCAGGTTTGTTGATGCAACAGAAAAATGCCCGATTTAAAGAAATAAATGCTGTTGACCTAATAGAGCAGGTGTTTCCTTGAAAAGATGATACAAAAGGAAAGACACACATAGTTGGGGTTAATGCTACTTCCTGGTCTTAAAGGAAACCAATTAAGGCAGCAGACAAAATCATGATTTATCGCGCACTCCGTTACGCCACAGAGCAGCAAAGTACATCTCGGCCCTGAAGAAAGTCGCGAGGGCAACGGGATCAACCAGCTCTATCCAAACAGGGCCCCGGGCAACGTTTAGCAGGACCCACTATTTCCCACGACGTGATCTCTAACGCATCAATCTCCTGGTACAGCGGATCGCTTTAGCTTTAAGGTACTGGAAATAAATGTGTCATTGAAAAAAGATATTGTGACACTCTTCAGTTAGACCTGTTCATGGTGCTATCAACAGAAATAAAAACGACAGCTATGGCTGTTTTTGGAAGACCCATGTTAATACAAAGCAAGATGCACTCCACACACACACAGAGCTCCCTGCTCTAGACCAAGGATCTAGAAGAGCACAGAATATCTACTGGAAGAAGAAGAAGTCCATCAGATTATCTACTGGAAGAAGAAGAAGTCCATCAGATTATCTACTGGAAGAAGAAGAAGTCCATCAGATTATCTACTGGAAGAAGAAGAAGTCCATCAGATTATCTACTGGAAGAAGAAGTCCATCACCCAGACTGCTGTCAATTGGGATCTGTCCCATGACCAGGCATTTGCCGGCACTCGCACTGCACCGTGTGCTTTCCGGAAATTCACTTAAATATTTCTCACATTCACGGTAATCAGTTATTACATTAAGCACAAAAGGTTCACTTTAAATCAAAACCGCAAATAATTGATTTTAACGTTTTTAAACAATAAGAGGCTTCACGTAGTCCTCGTTTGGCCCTTAACATCCACTGCTGCTTTATGTTTTTTCCATCTCTGGAAAAGAGACAAACTATGACCCTTAAATAAGAACCTCCAAAGATAATGAGTCGATGTATTATTACCAGTCTACTCTCTCTGGTCCTGAAGCCTGAAAAAGATTTTGTTCTTCACAAAGCAGACGGCCAGTAATATACAGCACCTATTCCCAGCAGGGGGCATGCCATTGTTTCGGCTGCCGTCAGAACTGAAGCACAGCATATAGTGAAGAAGAAGCAGAAAAGAAGGAAGGGTGCCTGCTATGTCGGGGAGGGAAAGCCATTTACAGGAAGGAAGATAAAGAAACATCCAACACTGGATTATCCAAATAAACAACGCACTTCACAGCGAGCAGCGGCTTGACTCAGACTTTAGTGTTAAAGGAATTATCGATTACACATTTTAAACACATATAGTCCAAAGACCAAACCAACACTTTATCCAAATATCATGCAGTGTTCTATAAGCAGAGAACACCCCCCTTGCACCCCATAAGTGCCAAGGATCTAGATGCACCCCCCTCCCCATGCGACCCAACCAAATTTCCATTATGTTGTTGCAGTTCTATTAAGGTATCAAACTGATAAACACTTTACCCAGAGGAAGCCGGATCTCCTTGGGACAAGTTAAGCAATTCACAAAGGCCCATTTTTTAAGGGGTACTTCAAGATATGACACACATGCAAGATTAAAGCTATACACGCATACACACGTACATAGCTGTACACAAATGGCAGAACATATAGAACCTATAAGAATATATAATCGTGAAAGTGCCACAATGTTCCGAATTGCTTTACATTCATTCAGTGATCTTGCTCTATAGGATTACTCGTTTATGTTGTGCGATACAGAAGAAGGCTGGATGATGGATTAACGCTGGACAGTAAGATTTACGGAGGTTATGAAGGCCGGTATCTCTAGCAGTTTAGCCGTCAGACGCTACTAACCTTTGTGATGGACATAAAGACTTTTTCTAGGATGGCGTTGGGCTGTGCTCTGCGTGGGCCGCTGCCCTGTATGCCTAATCGAAGCGCACATGGCTTTGCGATGAACCTGGAATGAATATTATTGTACAGAATTAGTTTAAAATAAAGCAAGTGTAAAGGTTCTGCTGGAAGTCAGACAATTAAAAGGAATCACACTTTTCAAACATAAGTTTCAACGTCTTGTAAAAAAAAAAAAAAAAAAAAAAAAAGCCTAATTAATTTCAGATCAAAATGTTCTGTACATCTTGGAGACCACGTGTACTGCTTTCAGATACCAAAGACCACCATTAACATGATTTACGACTGCAGCAAAATGTAAATATGTCAGCCCATAATTATTCTTCTGGTATTCTAGACAATGTCTCCAGAACTGCCCTTTGGCACACGGTGAACACATAATTAGCCATCAGTGATTCCAAGGGCTTAACACCTCTCATTCCTCCCCCCTTACCGCTTGGTTATCTAGAACAACCACTGAGGGGGGGTACTTATGGCTTCCCATCCCGCTTCGCAATTTCAACTCAAACGGATTAAAAGCCACTTTATCCATCAGAGGATCCAAACATCTGTAGTTCATCCAAACCTACACAACACAATTCCTGACATATCTGATGCATAATGAGTAAAGAAAGCAAAAAAACTGGATAAACTGCAGCTGTAATTATAATGACAGCATTTAATACCACATATCCCTCACTGGAGCTCTCGTTGGGGTCCCAAGCACATTAATAATATTTATAGCCTCGGACGATCACGTTTATGAAACTGGTTTCTCAGTTGCAGGGAAACACACATTCAGGCAGCCGTTTCCTATTTACAACACGGCGCGTTGGCTGAAGACCAGCTGCGAGTTGGCCGTCTACAGAGAAACTGCTCTAGAACACGCAGGTGGAACAGAGAACACGCGAGTAACAATGTCTATCATTTTAACAGTAGCAATTGAGATTTGAGTCATGTAACAACGCCTATTACTGGCAGATCCTAATGGTGATTTACATACATCTGGGACACCTTATAGTTAACCAACATCCATTAATTAACCTTTCAAGACCTCACACGATGTAATTGGCAATCGTGAAAGCTGGGTGACTACAAACACTGGTTCTTCTACTGTAAGGTCCACTTGTGTCCAAATACCAAGCTGCGTGAGTTGAAGACATTTTACACACACGTGAATTTGGTGTTCACTTACGTGCAGTTACACCATATAGAATATAACCAAAAGGCACCAAATTCACATTAAACAAGTGTTGGCCAAGTCCTAAACCACCGCAGCACTACGGAGGTCTAAACGCCAGCCACATCGCTGTATATGCCTTAGACAGACCGGACAGCGTCATCTAACTGCATTTCTGTACATTAAATCCATAAGGACCAGCACTATAGAAGCCCTGCCACAAAGCAGCTGGAACAGTGTGGTTTTCTGAGGAGCGGCCAGCGCATCATCTACAATGTATAGTTCCGATGTATATTTTTTCCATTGAATTACTAAACCAGAGCGTTTTGATATCTATCAGGATAACCGGTAACACCAGTACCACTCACTCCTGTGAGACACTTCCAGAAAGACACTACCATTGAGTTCATCTCAGTGACATTCCCATGAACTTCTTCACCTGATCAGGAGAGACAATATCTGAGATAAGTATGAAGCAGAGGCTCCATTGTCACCTCCATGGTGACAAGTGTCATTTCCGCAGTTCATCCATTAGTACAGATACAAAATCCAGGATGGAAATAAGTCAACCTTTTTCCTTAATACTATGCTATTAGTGTCATTAACGTCGTAACTATCAAATCATTCTAAAACGCCCGATAGTAAGGAGGACGGCATTTCCACAATGTGACAGGACTAGATTCATGAATAAAGTCATTTCCCCGAACATAGAATGCAGCACTCAGCTTGCGACATTATTGTGACATCCTGATGTGACCCAAGCAAGCCGCGCACAGCGTATACCAACACAACATACACTGGATATTCAACGGACAGGCACGAATGGACTCGACAGCTCCGGCCATCGCGTGCCAACAGTCATCAATATCACCGACTCAGAAGGCGTTTAGTCTACGATGATCATGTTAAGCGTTTGTCGCCTTCTTTGCTATAGATCAGCGCGTTACAAATCTGCTAATACCAGGTGGGAAGAGGAATGGATGACCCGCAAGAGACTGCAACTAGTCTCTGGAACACGCGATTATTATTTTATATATCGCCATCATATTTCTCAGCACTGTACAATGGGTAATCAGGACAGAAGTAGTGTATAACATGATCTGACTCACAGAAATAAGAGGTATGGAGACTGCTTACAGATTTTACGATCTAGAGATGAATAATGGCAGCCAAATTACACCTAGAACCAGCTTCCTGGACAATACACGGCATTTTTACCATCACAGACTCTACACCAGAATAGCCATCATAGCAGTGATAGAAAAAGCATCCGGAACCTCTCAGTGCGAACAGCTCGCTGATTACATGTCAACCAGCCACAGGCAGCCAAATCACAAGACCTCAAGCCCAAAGGACTGAGCAGACATGCCAAGCCGGGTACATGCATGTATAAAACATGAGACATCTGCAGAGGCTTCTCCGCACCGCCTGCTCAGCCTGGACCAACAGGACGAGACCGACCCGCCGTGACAGCCCAAGAAACTCTCGGCCCGGTGATTCGGCTCCGCGGATCCCGGGGAGATCGGTGCTGAGATAGCGCCACAGCCACTGGGCCCATCGTGCCAGCACCCAGAATGAGAGACCGAGAGACAAACACGCACTCCCGCAGCCTCACGGTATGTGCGAACGCAAAGCCAGATGGAGTATAGGCCCGTTCCCACTCGCTGTTCGGGGAGACGGGGCGCAGGAGGACCCCTCACCTTTCGAATAACAGCCTGACTGCGAAGATCCCTAGTGCTACGGGGAAGGCGGACAGGATGTGTCCAGCTCGTGGGTACTGCTCCCCGGACTCTGTGTCCGCCAAGTCCGCCCAGGTGACGTTCTGTGGCAGCCAAAAGCGCTCGTTCCAGAACCAGGCCGCGAGAGCCGACATCTTGCGCTCCACCGGGGTCTGGGGCTCGCCGCGCTCGGGGTGGAGGGGAAGACGCGGTCCCCCGCTTCTCAGTCTGACACGGAAACTAGGCGGGACTCGCAAGGCTGTTCGAGAAACCCCGCCTCCAAACCAGACCGCACCCGGAATCTGTCGTCTAACTCACCGCCATCTTGCTACACCCGACTGCGACTTCAGACCTATCGCTACGCCCTAGTGCTAGCCGCCATCTTACCACACTCGCATGGTTGGTGCTGTTGCTGCGCCTTGTTAATGAACTCCTCCGTGCCATTTATCCCCTCGCAGACCAGTTTAGCGTTGAGTGGGCTTCATTTGCACATTTACGCCAATGGTTATGTCACGTTGACGTTTTGCGTTTGAATATGTATCAGACCATGTAGCGTTCCCTATAGTGATTCATTCCTTTTACCGTTCTCCCGACCTGATATCATCCAGACAGTTACTTATTAACACGAATAAACGTTAGAATATGGCTTACCTTTTATATCATAAAACAATAGACACGTGCAGCTTCCGTTGGGTTATCATTGACCGGAAGGGTCATCAGTGGCAAGCTGGCGACCTCAGCGTCTAGGCCTCCTCAGTAAAGGGCTTCCCGGGTATTAATAACATGGGACCCTACGGATACAAGAACATATCTGTGTTTGTGTAAGAAAGACGGTCGTGCTGGTAACTGCCCTAGAAACACACTTTCAGTACAAACCGTATGTTGGAGCGTCTATACATTGTTACCGGGTGGTGTATAACCTGGCAACTTTATCACTAAATAAGACTACCGGTCACCATAACTGCCGCTGCTGGGTTTTTATGTTTTCAGCCCTTAAAGTGACGCCCTTTAACCAGTAGGGGAATTCAAATTTCCCAGCTTTCTTACTAAAAAAATAAAAACACACACCCCAAGAGACTCAGGAAGTCACACACACACACACCCCCAGACAGAGACTCAGGCAGTCACACACACACACACCCCCAGAGAGAGACTCAGGCAGTCACACACACACACAGAGACTCAGGCAGTCACACACACAGAGACTCAGGCAGTCACACACACAGAGACTCAGGCAGTCACACACACAGAGACTCAGGCAGTCACACACACAGAGACTCAGGTAGTCACACACACACAGACTCAGGTAGTCACACACACACAGAGACTCAGGTAGTCACACACACACAGAGACTCAGGTAGTCACACACACACAGAGACTCAGGTAGTCACACACACACAGAGACTCAGGTAGTCACACACACAGACTCAGGCAGCCTCACACAAACACAGATTCAGGCAGTCACACACAGAGACTCTAATGCTAATTACCATTATACTAATAACAAATATATATTTAAAATATATACCATTTATACATTTAACATTGATTATAAATGTTTATTTTATTAATAATAAAGAAAAAAAAAACATAAGCAAATCATTACCAGGGTAATACCAGAGTCACAGAACAAAAAATCACAATCAATCTAAAAAGCACCACTGCATACTTTTAATTACCATTAATTAATGCTAAATACCATTATACCGTATTGGCTTGATTGTTAAAGAAAAAATACACGAGTGGAACAGTAAAACAGTATTTTATCTAATGAGCAGGAATACATGTATTTTAACATTTTTGGTATCTATTATGCAGCATAGTCAAATAGCCAATAGCCATTTTAAGGTCCCCTCTTAATTCATAATCCACCTTACTTATAGATATCCCCCCTGTTCCCCTGATATGACACTTCCTCCTGATATGCTTTATGTCCCCCCAGATATGCCAATCTGGCCCCCCCCCAGGGAAGGTCTGCGCAATGCGCGTAGACAACCTCTGCTGCTGCTCGTCACATCTGCCGTATGATAGCTGTGTTAAAAATGGCAGATTACAAAATGTAGGAAACATTTAGTTAAACAGAAACATATGATACAGACGGGTCTGCTTGCCTACAACAGCAGCGAGTAACTGATACAGCAGATATAGTAATAGCTGAAAGTAATGACGTCCAGAGGGATCTCATTTCTTTCCTTGTTGATTCTGAGGATGTAGGTGGACAATATTTTCATCTTTTCTACTGTCCTATATAGCCAAGTGTTTAAGCAGGACGTTGTCCTAGGCCTGACCAAGAGTAGCGCCCCAAGCCGGCCCTCAGGATTATTATTGTTTCATGTAGCACTATCGTATTCTGTAGCTCTGTACAATGGAATCTACCTCTTCTTGTAATTGGGCTTCTAAAAAGGGTCCCCAACTAGCCCATTGAGCTTTGGTGCACTGGGCCGATTAATTACCCGAAATGTGAAAGAGTGGCTACTACCCCTGAAGTCTAGGCCAGAATATGCAGCCGGTCCAATAGGTAAAATACCTCAATAAATACACATATCCATATCATGCAAGAACATAACCAGAATTCCTGACTTAAATTAATTCGATGTAAATGACATCCAGACAATATATAATATATAATATAGCAAGAATTGTAATCCAAAATAGCACTTGGGAATTGACGTAATACAATTTATAGATTAGTAAGCAGAAGGAAAATTGTTCTAAAACTTCCATATTTCTGTACGCATTTTGTAATCGACTCTGTAAATATTGTTATTCAACTAATCAAAATAGAAAATATTACCATGGCAACTCACCAAAATGAAACCTTAGCATGGCAATTATGCATCAATTAAGTTATCAGGCAGCCACCTGCCTTAAAGTACCAGGGCCCCCTCATCATCTCCAGTCCGGTCCTCGCACTTTAAGAAAGGTGGCTGCCTGATGACTTAACTGATTCATAATTGCGACGCTTAGGTTTCATTAAGTTTACACAGTAATTATTTCTATTTTGACTAGTTGATTTAATAATAATCTTACTATTTACAGAGGCTATGTCCGCACATTACCTTTTTATCAAGGAGCGCACTGCAGTAGATAGGGTGGGTATTGGACTCGGGGCCATCTTTAATGCGGGGCAAAGATAGCACAGACATGAAGTTTGGGGACAAAGATGGCACGTCCTATGCATCCAATCTGGGTGCTGGGCAGGTCCTGTGGTTGCAGTCTGGGCCCTGGGACAAGTCCTATGTGTACAATCTTGGTGTCAGGGTTGGCCTTTGGGGTGTGTGTGTAACCTGTGATCTAGGTTTGGGATCTAGGGTTTCCATGCATTATTCATTTGATCTGTATCGTTGATGCTGCATTTGCTGGTTGATCTATACCTGCAAGGCTGGGTTTGTGTGTTATTTAGTTTCTCTGTACATGCAATGCTATGTTTCGTATGTAATTTATTAATACCTGCAAATGTAGGGTTTGTATGTCTTATTCAGTAGGAAAAACAAGGTGTGGCACAGTGAATGGGGGGACAAACTGACTCTGAGGGTGATGACAGGGGATGGGGCATCATGGAGTGGCCTGCACAGGGTGCCTGAACACCTAAATCTCACTCAGTTTCTGGTCACTCACCAGACCCACGCTATTTATTTGCTATGCAAAGACTCAGTATTGCGCTCCTGCCCTGCCTTCTGCGCTTGTGGCACGAGGACATCTCATGCGGAGTCACATTAGCGTTAGAAAGAGGGAAGACCGCACTGACTTTGACAGTCACCTCCTCCGGATTGAATGCCAGGGAGCGGGGGGGGGTTTGCAGCAAATGCTTGCCCAGGGTCCAAACAATATTAAAGAAAACCCTGATGGCACCAAAGCTGCCTGCTTATTACCATCTAAAACCAAACTGTTGCATGCAAGTTTCTTAATTCATATTTTGTATAATTATGCATGTTTTCTGTATATATGTACTTTTTTCTTATTCATCTCTTTTCCCTCTTGTATCCTTCCTGCATCATAACAGCTAGACTGCTTACAACCATCTCAAACCAAGTTCTAACCCACCGTCCTCCCCCCACCCCTCCGTTCATTTTATTTATACATCCTCTTCTGCATCCTGAAAACACTCAGCCCTGATTACTACTGCTAGAGAGCTACTAGTCTCTCTTTTTACCCCTACTTTTGTTTCAATTACCCATACTATTCTTTTAGATTTTAAGCCCACCATTCCTGCCAGGAACTTTGTATAATAGCACCATAAGACTAGGCTCACGGGCACGGTTCTCAACTCCTGATGTATCCGTGTGTATTAATGTATATTTGTTACGTGTGTTAACTGCCCCATTTAAATTGTACAGCGCTGCATAATTTGTTGCCACTTAATAAATAATGCGGTAATAACACAAATATATATTTATACATACACACACACATACACACACTAGACTTGTGAATTCGTATTCGGGAGGACTTGAAAACAATCGTTGTTTAATCCGTATACGGCATAAACTAATATGGCGGCGGGTAAACATACATGAAGACGAAGAAACACAAGCAGCTGTCCTTAATTGGTTGATGCCAGAGGTGCCCCCTGCCTGCAACCACTAGAGTCACTCTTACGGACCTTTCAAATTTAAATCCTGGCTCCGAAGCCATTGGTTTTCCTAGGCCAAGTTGCTCCAAGGTATACCTTGCCCTGCCCTTTGCCAGGGGGACTCAAATCTCTATTGCTCCCAGGCCGAACATGCCAGCGCCCAAGTCTAATATATACACACAAACATACACCACTTGGATATGGTGGGGCAAAAAAAGAAAACGTAGTAAAGGGAAAAGGACGCAGAATAACATGTACATGGCACAGTAGCATCATAGTATAACTAACAAAACAAAAGGTTTAAAACATGAAAAAGCCAAAAGTATGGTAACATATTCAAGTCTTAATTGGTGAAAACCCACTTCAAAGAACATTGGCTTCTGCCAGCTTCAAATTGACACATTTTCAGCCAGCAGGTCCGTTCTTTAACTTTGATGTGGTTAATTTGATGAAGCAGTGATACCGTCCCGGCAAGAGGAATAGAAATAGGTCAAAACTCTATTAGTTAACCACAACAAAGAGTAAAACAAAATTCAACTTTTTAACTTTAAGCTTTCCAACACAGATACACATTTAATCATTAAAATAATTTGAGGGGAACATCCACCAAACATGTTATTACTAGTGTCATATAAAAATACTTTTCAATTAGTGTGCTGTTTTCCTTTTGCTTGCATAAGGCATGTTAGCCATTTGTGTGTTCTAGCTCTGTTACCTTAGCCCACTATATGGGGCGAGCGCCTTACTTTCACCTTGTGCTGGGCAATAGGCTGGCTCAGTCTCAATCACCAAACTGAATACTCTGACTAAAGAAAGTCTATGGAGATATTGGGCTTCATTATAAAGAATGAGGACAGTATTTCTTTGGTGCCCCCTCCCCCATAAATTGCACACTAACATTCACCCACTCACTGTAATAATAAATAAGCATGCACACAAATGCTCTTAACACCATATACTTATGAGTACATATACAGCCACACACTCACCCTTCTCTCACTGCCTTTCCTTTCCCTTTCATACCTTCTCCTTTTTCTCACCCTCTTCTATCCACAGTGCAGCTCGCTTTCCTTCCTTTCTTCCATGCTACACAACCCCGATAGACCTCTCTGATACTGGGGTGCCTGGGAGCCATGCAACTGTGTTTGTGAGCCCCTGTTTTTTATTAGTCACGTAGGAGTCACATACCAATCTCCTCTTTATAAAAAGCCATTGAATTGAACCCAAAAGTTTAAGCTCTCATTAACAATGAGAGCTGACTGACATTGCCCTGTGATATTTTTATATTCTTGACCTCCAAAATCACAAGCGCTCTTTAAGTATCTCAACCTGAACCGTGAAATTATAGAAATACCCAAAGGCCTTGAAAGCAATGTATTCCACACAAAATAGGATTTTTTCCTGAGCAGTTGAGAACAATTGGTGTGTATTCTCTTGCTTGTGGAGCCCACTGTATTTGTTACTCATTGCAAAATACCACAACCTTGTTCCTTGCTTTATTTGTTCACCTTTTAGTTCAACAAAATGTAATATGGCTTTGTTTCCAGAGAAGTGTTTTCATCTTGTATCATAAAGCATTGGACAAGAATTGGCAATCATTTTACCAAGGGATTCAACTAGCAATATAAAAAAATCATGCGTTCTGCCTGGTTGTTCCTTCGTCTTCCCTTGCTTCGCTCTTCTTTACTTTCCCTACCTTCCACGTTACACAGGCTTATGCAGGTGGCAACACTTAATACCGATAGAAACATGGCATGACATCATGGAAGAATGTAGAAGAATCTCAATGTATTTGTATTATTTTACATGTTCATGTTTTATTTGTGTTGACATGGGAAAAAATTATTGTGTGCGAGAAAAGAGGGGTCATTTTTGTATAGGTGCTCCAGAGCCCCAAGCTCCTGAATCTGGTGTTATCTACATCATACTTTCTACACGCACAACAAAAGTTTATCCACTGAAAACTTGTAAATTGAAATTTTTCTATAAAAATTCTTTTTTATACAGAAAGATTATCCTCACACTGAGTAGGTCCCACTTTATGGAAAAAATGTGGTAACAGCAGTTGAACCTGCTTGGGCACTTAAGGCGACTTTATGTTTGCTAACATAACATTACTCTCTTGTACTGATGTTCTACTAGCACTTGAAAAAGTCCACATAGAATGTCAAGAAGAATCATTTTATAGCTGATCATTGGAGACTTTCTTTTCTTGAGGACTGACACCTTTGGCATCACTAAATTATCAAACTGCTATACCGTATTGGCTCGAATATAGGCCGCACTTTTTTCCCCCACTTTAAGTCTTTAAAGTGGGGGTGCGGCCTATATTCGGGGTCTAGCGCCCGACGCCCGGGACATGCAGTCCCGGGCGCCGGGCAGGCAGCGGGGTTAGGATACAGATCCCCCGCAACGGTGCAGGGGACCTGTATCCTACTCTCTCATACGCTCAGACAGCCTCCACTGCCAGCACTCTCCACGGGGGGGTGCCGGCACGGGAGGTTGTCTAAGCGCATCGTGCGGACGGTCGCAGCCGGTGACCGTTCGCACGATGCGTTTTACCTCTGCCCCCAAGACTTACCAGAGCAGACACCCGAGTGTCTTGCGGGGCCGGCGGGGGACATCTACGCAATACGCGTATACAACTTCCGGTGCCGGCACATCCGCTGAGTGCCGCCACCAGAATTTGTATACGCGTATTGCGTAGATGTCCCCCGCCGGCCCCACAAGACACCCGGGAGTCTGCTCTGGTAAGTCGGGGGGGGGGGCAGAGTGGCAGCATGTCTCGGGGGGGGGGACAGTGGCAGCATATCTCGGGGGGGAGGACAGTGGCAGCATATCTCGGGGGGGAGGAGGAGGAGGAGGAGGACAGTGGCAGCATATCTCGGGGGGGAGGAGGAGGACAGTGGCAGCATATCTCGGGGGGGAGGAGGAGGACAGTGGCAGCATATCTCGGCGGGGGGACAGTGGCAGCATATCTCGGGGGGGAGGAGGAGGACAGTGGCAGCATATCTCGGGGGGGCAGAGTGGCAGCATATCTCGGGGAGGGAGGACAGTGGCAGCACATCTCGGGGGGGGACAGAGTGGCAGCATGTTTTTGGTGCTTTTTTAAAGAAAAAAACTTTCTTTAAAAAAGCACCAAACTTTTAGGGTGCGGCCTATATCCGAGTCAATACGGTATGTACAGTATCTATTGGGACACAAATATGTCTTAAAGTTGCTTTTTTCCCACATATTCTCCCAAATGTAACCTTTTATAACTGAAGACAGTGTTAGAAAAATCATTCCTAGTTCAGTTCAATGTCCAGACTCCCAAGAAATAATTATTTAATTTAAATAAGATGACAGCGGAAGACTGGAGCTCTGTGCCAAGGCAAGTATGAGGATGTGAACATTATTTTATTTAGCATGTTCTTGTCATAGAGAAGAAATAGCTATATATTTATACCTTTGGTTGACATATTTTCTTTAGAATCTGAGCAGAGATACAGGATGGAAATAAGATTAAAAAATACTCTTCTGGAGATGAAGCCTACAGATTTTCTTCCAGAAGCAAGGACAAGGTTATCTTCATGACTGTACCTTTTCAGGACCACCATGAGCTGAACAACTGATATACTATGATATATAGGACTGCCTGATCATAACATCACTGTTTTGCTCATCTATAAATGAGTGTGGTAAAGCACAAATATCCTATGTTCGGAAGCCAATTTTCAAGGTCTTGCATTGTAAGTTTCTGCAACTTTATAAGTTAACGCTTTGATAATGGAGCCATTGTCATAGGAGACTGGGCAGACGGTAATAATACAAGCTGTCACAGTTGCAGGAATGACATTCCGGCTTCTCTGGCACTCAGAGCCGTAGCCTAGCAGGTTATGTATAATGATATTGGTTCAGCAGTGAAGGATATTGTTATATTGTAAATGAAATAGTAAGCAAAAGTGTATTTGTATGATTTTTTTTTTAATTATGTAATACTTGACTTGAAGGAATATGAAATAACGGAACATGGCTTTTTTAGTTTACTAGCTTATGTACTGATCGTTGAAATGATGTGTGTGTACCATAAACCAAGAGTGCCAAATATAGGGTCCATGGGACAAAACAGACACTTTAACTCACTAATATTGTGTTAGGATTCAATTTCATCGTAAAGATAGGATCAACACAGAGATTCCACATCTGACTGAGCAATCATTAATTCAACCTATTATGTGAATAGTAAACCATGTAGTAAGCAGCAGAAAACTGCAAACAGGAAAGGAACAAATTCAGTTTCTGTCCATGATTCCTTCAAAACGAGCAGAGATACAGGATGGATCGGGATGTGTGCATAACTAACTTTGTAACTCATTGAGGACCATTGTTAATGATAATGAGGCACTGGTGCAAGCCTCTCCTACTGGGTCCCAAAGACCCCCAGACCCGTTTTAACCTGCTCTGATGGTTTACCTGCCCCCTGCTCACAATGTTATAAACAAGTGTGGCAGTATTTAGTTTGAGGGGGTGTAAGCGAAAGCTACTATGGCACCATGAAATAATCTTAGGCCCAGGGCAGCTACCCATTTTCTCACTTAGTTAAAGATGGTCCTGTTGATGAACAATGACATACTAGGTACGTTATATAAATAACCCTAGAGGGCTAGTAACATACCTGACATACATCTTCCCATTTGCTCTGAGCTGACAGATTCAGTGTAACTCATACTGAGCTCTGTTACACTGAAAGTGTTTGAATGTCTGAACAGAAATTAGGCAATTTATTTTCTGTGGTGTCAAAGCCGACACCATAGGAAGCATGAAATAGGATGATAGACCATTTGCGTGCTTGATTTCCTGATTACTGTATGACCTTTACAGAAGGAATTCAAGTTTCTTCCTCTTAAAAAAATATAACGTATAACGTTTTGGGACATATATAAGGGCATCAGGGCTACCCTATATTTACAAGAGAGATCCCCAGGTTCTACAAAGTCAATCTGTATTCACCATTGCAGCCAATTGGTAACATAAGCAAACCAGCAATAGCAGTAACAGCTGTAAAAGCGATACAGCAGGTTATGAGTTTTATATTATTTCATTCAGAAGGAGGTAGATACGTTGAATAGCCTTCCAGCACAAATGGTAAACGGTAAGAGACCAGACATTCAAGCATGTATCAGATATAAGACAAGGTCAATGACAATATAATGTTTCAGGTCTTACAGCAGGAGAAAAATGGGCGGACTGGATGGACAGAACGGTTTTTATCTGCTGACAAATTCTATGTTTCTATGTGTGTCCATCATCAAAATATTCATGGTCACTGAAATAGTTGAATCCTTGCCAAGAAATGAACACATAAAGAGGCAATTGTGATGCGCTGTGAAATGTTTCCGGATACAAATACTAAACTGAAACTTGCTGTTCAAGGTCTCCATGACAGCCCAGCGTCATTAAACTACCACTGGTTCTCTACAATAAAAGCTCAAGTGACAAGTGGCTTTTGCATCTCTCCTAACAACATGAAACTTCTGGAACTTATTTAATATAATTCACCAAACATTTTCATTGTAAAGACAAATCTGTGAATATCGACCATTTTTAACCCATGTGAGGAGAATATCCATAGTATTGTCAATGCCTACTGACCTGTGAATATGGTTTCCTTCATAGTGTTAATTTCCACGCTTGTTTTACAATTAATTCACTTAAAACAAAAGAAAGGAATCCCATTTCTTTTGAAACCATAAATCTAACATTTAATTTAATTGTGTTCCTCCACTGCTGCTGCACAGAGCAAAGGTATCTGTGGGCTCTTATCTTACAAGGAAGATTTCAATTCTTGACATATAAACTCTTTCACACCTCTGGCCTACCATTTGCGGTACATCGTGTTACTAAGTAACGCCAGTTATTGGCTGTAATATATCTTATATCACTTACATTATGTGTTGAAATAGTACGGAATTTTGAACAGCTTATGTAATTTTGTTAGTAATACTATTTGGGGTGCAAACCATAGGGACACTCTGTGTTCACACTGCCTTACCTCTTGTCTCTTATTACTAGACGTTCCCCAAGACTAGATCCCAGATATAACGGCCATCAAACAATCTTTTGATGTCAGTCTTACCGTGTGTAGTGGTTATTGTTACGTGTATCTGATGATGAACTGCCAAAATCTAAGATTAAAACCATTATTGGAACAGGAAAGGTCTGCCCCGTCGTTATATTCAACATCATCTGGCTGTAAACCAGCAGAAGCTATTTAGATTTAAGGACAATTTGCTCGCACCATCAGCATTATCCAAATAATATTTGGGCAAATCTGCGGTTTTGTTTGGTAAAACTTAATGATACGACACGTCTGGAGGGGCTAGCTGGAAGCTTGTGTGTTTTGTTTAGCGCATTTTAGGCCTCAGGACCACCTGTGCCAAGCAGGTGGCCTATGGAGCTCTGCGTGCCCCAGGGATAGAAAGAATACCGAGCGGTCTGGGATCGCCGTGCACGGATCAAGCCTTTGTTGAAACATGTAACCTGATATACCAAGGTAATCACAATACTACAATTAGTCAGATCTAGTATCATTTGTTACCAGAGGATCAGAGTACAGACTGCTCTCGGTTGCTACGTTATTAGCAAAAATAAAATTGGTGGTCGTGGGGTGTTTCAGTGCTCGGGCTACAACATTCTCCCTTAAACACAAAGCCTCTAACCAGTCGCTGTATCTGATCTGGCATTTTGCTGTCGAGAAATTGCTAACTATGCATACGGCTGCTAAAATGAAAACTAGGAGCTACTGGAGGATTATTGGGACACCTGACAATTAAACCAATAGGGACTTCGATGACGTTGCATTCTAAATACATATTATGTATTGTTTTATATACTGCCATCAGATTCCGCAGCTCTGTACAATGGGTAGACATTAATATGTCTTTAATATTAATATGTTGTTCTCCCCATCGCAGCTATAACAGCTTCCACTCTTCCGGGAAGGCTTTCCACAACATTGTGAGCGTTTCCGTGGGGTATCCATCCAGTAGAGCATTTGTGAAGTCAGGTGCTGATATTGGATGAGAAGGCCTGGCTTGCAATCTTCGTTCCATCCCAAGTGTTCGATGGGGTTGAGGTCAGGGCTCTGCGGGGGACTGCTGGCCATACACGGTGAAGCATGGTTAAGAGTTTTGGGGAAGTCTAAAAGAATGAATGAGATTGAGTGAAAGGAAGTATAGGGCATGAGTGTCAAAAATACAGCCCACGGTCCACATTTGAACCCCCTCCCATGGCTCCCAGCTGTGGCTTCCTGGCAATACTGTGTGGAGAATGAGGTATGCGTCTCATAATGGCGCACAGTATGGGGGCTGCACACAGCTGGTGCCGATTCTTTAGTGTCAACTCTGAGCAAGCCCTATGATGTTTGTCACCACTGCTGACAGGCAGGATTCCAGGGCAGCCTCCAGACATTCAATACTTCCACTTCTGTGAAGAGCGTAACATGGAGGATGGGAAAACGCTGTGCAGAATTCTTACAGGACAGAGAGTAGCAGGGCTACGTGATCTGGAATCCAACGAGACTGCACTAAGCAGTTGGGCTGCTAACGGGAGAGCAAGCAGATGAGAGGGTAAAAAAAATAAATATTTTCCACTACCATCATATCCAACCTTTTTATTGTATTCAATTTATACACACACATTATAAATCCCAAAATTACATCACTAAATTACATTGTGGACAGGGCTGACCATAAAACAGCCAGTAACTGAATCCAGGTAACCATACTCTTACACGAGATGACTAGTACCGGCTGAGGCCAATGTGTCTTAGTAAATCCATACTCCAATGGGTATATCTCTGAATATATAAGAACATTCTATACACGTACAGAATAAATACTGACCTAACAAGTTTATATAACACATATGTAGTAGGTTTGCAAGATATTTGAGAATCCAGAATTTTATGATTACATTTATTACCCAAAACGTTTCTACGCGCATCTCCTCTTGTACTGAGAAGCAAGCAAAATCTCTATTTGTAAAAATAAAAAATACAGCTTCAATCGGTCCTCGCGGCGCCGCTTCCTGCGTCACTATAACGCCCTCCTGAATGTCGCCATCTATACACAAAAAAATTACAGTCTCTTGATTTCTGCTTCACTCTGGAAGAAAAGAACATTGAATAGTTGGGTCAGAACAAAAAAAAAGGGCCATATCCGCTCACATTGCTCATGCTTTAATTGCCTTGCTGTATGCATTTAGGGTCAGGTACTGTTCTTCAGCAAATTCTATGAACATTTGCTGATGTTTTCTCAAACCCGACGGTGCACACCCTTCAAATATTAACCCTATAATATGACATCAGAAAGGTTCTATTGTATTAACTCACTCATTGTGGCAACAAAAGCAAATCAAACCGCATTACTACTAACAATCATTACATGCAAAGAAGTAAAAGATTCTTTAAATCACCTGTATTCAAGCAGGGATTTGATCTGTGATAATGCCATTAAGAAAAAAACCCAGCTGGAAAACGTTGTTACAGTGGAATATAAAGGGGTTTCAGTCTGTGTGACCACTATTGACCTTGAGCCACATGGTTTTCCAAAGTATTTTCTGCTTGTCTATATTTGACAATACATATTTGTCCATATCTCCCCTCAGATATAACCACATCTTGCTTCTCTTTATTGGATAGCCCTGGTGGTGGTGAGTAGAGAACCACCAGGGTTCTCCAAAGAGAACTTGTTCAAAACCATAGATTCTACGAGACTAAAGGTGTCCACCAATTGTTGGTCATGGAGGACAGGGCTTAAAGCCAAGCTTCAATCAGAGTGCACTTGTGGACTTTGGATGAAAAGGTTCTGTTAGATAGATGCTTGGATAAGAGGTTTGCCAGCTAGCTGCTAGGAGGTGATGTGGCAACCTTAAGGGTGAAGGTCCATCTACGTGGGCGTGGGAGACAAAGATTGGCACGTTATTTTGATGATGGGCATATATGCTTTAAAGAAGTAGGTGTGCATGTAATTATTATACGTATTTGCTCCGATCATGCATTTCTTCTCGTGCTTATGGTTTTGAATGTTTTAGATCTGTGAACATATAAATTGACCTTAAACACTTAAATCAAATGGTTTTAAGATATTTTAACGTTTCCTTTTGGGTGGTTTCCATATTCGGGATGCGCCTTGTTCTGTGTGTACAGAGAGATTATTTTAGAAGGTAAACTGGCAACTATCCCAGCAAGAAGTAAAACCAGATTGTTTCAAAACCTTATATAATCGCTTCATGATACAGTTTAACAAATAGAAAAACAATTAAAAATGTTATATAATATTACAGGTTAATGTGGTGCACCTAAATAATTTGGTAGTCAATACTGCACACACACACATTTCTATACAATAAAACATGTATAGGGCAGTTTTAGTTTTCCATATTGCCTGAAAGGTTTATAGCTATCACCTCATCACATCATGTTAATGTCCGGCCTGCACATCTGTGTATTAAATATGGTATATATAGGCCTTCCCAGGAAAAAAAAAGTCAGCCAATTTCAGTACTGGCCCACGGCAGCAGGTGGTAGCCATAGATGCCAGAATGCAAAGATCCTAAAATAGCAAGACCTGTTTGAAAGCTTTATTTAATGGGATTACCATGGAAATATAGCCCTTCCCGAAGCAGAAGCTCAATGAGGTTAGTGTATAGTGAGGAGAGGAAGCTGGAACAAACTCTCCTGTTCATTCTCCTTTTGCATGACCATAGGAAAGGTGCCATAAAGGGAGATTGTACTGTCAGACAGCACCACTAAAGAAGAATGCATATTAAAATACTAAATGCCTTAATATACATCCTTCAAAATAAATAAACAAAAGCACTTGTCCTCCGCTAGAAGCTGCAGCTCTACGTCAGAACTCCTCGGTGGTCTGACAATTCTTGCCGCTGGCAATGGGATCCGAATAACCCTCGGACCCGCAGAATTCAGTGCTGAAGAGGACTGGCCGTAATGATATCGCATGCAAGGAGATGTATTTGGCCAAGCACATTTCCAGCGTGGAAAACAACTATAGGGCTGGATACGGGGCAAATACATTTTGGGGGCATTCTGCAGAATCCCGCCATGTATTTGTAGAAGGGGCACAACAGAATTGTAAGGTGCATTTGATGGCTGGGACATCCTTTTAACTTTCTTTTCTCTGGACCTGTATCATTATTCCTCCCCATTATTATCTCTCCCTGTGATTTTGCTTATTGTCAAGAAAAAGGACCCCAGGGAAGGAAATTTATCAAATGTGCCTTGCTTTTAAACAAAAGATCTCCAAACCAATTGCTTGAAACACAAGACAAAAAGCATAAACATTACTAAGTCACGCGAAAAGCTGTGAATGAGCCGTCACTCCCTGTGATATTACGGAGCGGACATTGCTTTATTTGCTGCCTCCTCGAGCTTCATTTACTGGTTATGATCCACATATTAGATCGTTTTAGGTAATCTAAATCTAAGACGCCTGAAACCATAGAACCGGAACATCACATTATATACTATTTAACAAAAACAACTTAGCTTTCATTAACTCGCCTCTAAACCCAAGTTAAGTGCGTTTTTACTATTGCTTTTATATGAACAGCCAGAACCCCCCAGGTTCCGGCACCTCCTCATACCGATCAGCCTGGAGGAATTTCTGGCATTCAGTTGCCGTCCCTCTGAGACTTTACTGTATCTCCGATTTCACAAATACCGGCTATTTCACTACATGTGACCCGTCAGTGATGTTAAATCATATGACACAGGAAAGGCATGACTTTCCAAATCTTGCACTTATCCATATAGTAACTGAACTTTAATCCTAACAACCAGGGAAGGGCTGAACCGGCTACATGGATCAGTAACACGGCTCCGGTATAACCGCATGCGGCAGGTAACACGTTTAGTACACGCTATACATTCCCGTCCAACTCGCAATCACCAATAAAAGATCGTCACGGTGTAAATGCTTCATTCGGCTCGTTACTCCATGCACTCGAGATTTAAGTGTTTAAAGATCACTTTAAAGCTGCCGTTCCACTTGAAAGCATTGACTCCACTCACTAGTGTGTTAAACAAATAAAACTTAACAGATCTGTCATCGTATTCCTTCCTCTGAAGATTTCAGAACAGAAAAACCCAAACTTAATGGCTGGTTATATCAAACAAGAATAAAAAAGGAAAATATTTATTTCTAGGAAGGGTTTAGGTGTAAAGGGCTTAGGTCAGCAGAACACATCCCCTACACAGATAATAGTTGGGCAAACCTATAGTGGGGGGTAGGGTTTATAAGGGACACCATGTAAATTTAAAGGGACCTCAGCTATTATATCCACTAAAATGCATTTAATGGCTGGACTGTCCCTTTAAAAGAAAAGTTGGCAATAAGATGTGATATAACTGCTGATATCGCAACTACTTTACACACACACACACATGTACATTTTGAATAAAAAGCAAAAACAGTCAAGAACATCTCACGTTATTGTTTTTAACTTTGAAGAAAAGTTTGTTGTCAAAGTTAACTTTAAAAAGTCAGGTTGTACAAAACAATTACATATTTGCAATTCTTTGATTTAATGTCCTTTGACCAGACTAAAAAAAACCCCTGCGCTAATCTCATCTAACTGCCTTGTTGTCAGCAATAACACCTGGGTCAGCAACATCACCTTAGACACACAAGCTAATGAGCGTTTTATTTTTGTTTTGTTTTTTTAAGCAGAGACTAACCTAGAAGAGATCACAATTATTTGCTTGCAAACCTAACAAGTAGGGAACCCCCCCACACACACACTAAGTTTTGTAATGTGTATTAAACTGCTCATAACAAACACCATGTTTTCCAGGTAGAGGATAATGCTTCACGGTTCTTTACTATAGAATGCAAGTATGATCTTCCACGATTTGTTAACCCGGCCAGAGAAGCACGGTGAACACACCACGCAATGGATTTAGTCTGGTCCGGTTGCCGTAAGTAGCCATCAGGACACGTAAGGTGTCTGGAAAAGGACTTACGACAAGGTATTGGGGGAGAACGTCCAATAAATTGTTGAAAAGCAAATTCCTCAACCCCTTAACGACCAATGACGTGCCAGGCATGTCACAGAAAAACAGTCTGTTAACCAATGACATAGCTGGGATGTCATTGCATTAAATAAGAGGTACAAAGGTTGCTTTCTTCACTTAAATGGTATTGCTAGAATGAGGCATTCATCTACACCGCAAACTGCTGCAGGGGCCCCGTCTGCTCGATCCCCGGAGTGATATAGATGCTGCGCTGTAAACGTATCTACCGAATACCAAGGAATATTATAATACTCATGTCGATTGTGACCCATAGCTAATAGCTTACATTTTGTAGAAGCTGTGGAGAAAATGTAATTATTGTGGTATGACTGTACCTTAAAAAACAAAATTAATTAAATGCATAATTACCTATTATCCTATCAGAATGATCCCATCATTATAATGAATAAGTAATGTTTACAAGTCAGCACTTCCATATTTGCGAACTGCACATATTTCTACACCGCCGCTACAGGGAATCTCAGGGCCCCGGACCTGCATTGTGGCGCACCCCACTTCCATACCTGGGAATGCTATGGGTTTGACCTGGAGAACTACAGGAGAAGCGCTGCTTCTCCGGGTCATCGCCTGAATCCTCCGGGTCACATGAGTGAGGTCTTGACACGCCCCACTCCCCGCCCATTACCCCTTTAAATGGAATGTTTCCCGTGATGTCTGTGGGACCGCCCACCGCCGTCCTGGGTAGGCCTGGCCAGAGCCAAGAAGTTCCCAGGTATGCTCAGCGAGACCTCCTAACGAGAGAATGTTTATTGAGCTGTCCTGCAATATGCAGCCATAAATATCGGACCCAACAACGCCGCTAATTGTTACAAACGTCAAAACTTCAGAGAAGGTCCTTAAAAGCAAAAAAAATAAAATAAAACCGACCAATTAGAAAATAAAATTTACAAAAATCTACTATGTGCTGCCAAGACAAAGTACCAAGGTCAACTAAAATACTACACAACTATAATAAATACTTGCCGCCCAGGCTTGGGGTTCAGTGAAGCAATATATTTATCCTAATTCTTCCCTTCCTGTTTTAACCTCTGATAAAGGGAGAGATTGGCAGGCCCTGTATAATGCATAAACAGAGATATTTCTTCAAAGTCTCTTTCCCCATTAAATTATATATGGCCAGCTCAACCTTTTTACTGGAAACAATAATGTTGGCCCCTCATAGTGAATGCTGAAGTGAGGGAGCTCTCCCTTTCGTGAATAAATCCCCAAAATCTTTCTATGATGGTTTAATAGGAGGTTGAACCAAACATTTTATGCCATTTCTATTCATACACTAGACCCCCCCCCCAAAAAAAAAAAAAAACTGCTAGGCCGGACACAAGGGATCAGTGACGGAATAAGCGTGCGCGGATGGTTTGCTGGGCCTGCCTCCGCTGCTGCATGGACGTCAACTTGTCCGGGACATGTACAAACATTCCAACTCAAACCTTGCACAGTCCTTTGTCTTCGATTCGGGATAGTCTTATGTCTATCTCATCCATGTTTAAACTCCCTTAAACACTACCACACTTCTGCTGGAAAGCTGAAAAACACTAGATAGTTTTATAAATGGCTTTACATAAACTTTATATACAATACCTGCCAGTGACTCCATTACTAATCTTAGGAGATCCTGAAAAACCGCATTGTTTGGAGTCCTGAGTATTGACAAAGCATAAGGTGTTTATCTCGCCCACATTGCATCGTATACACACAGATCTGCTCTAAATCACTATATAACCAGATGTTTGAGGACTCCCCTCCTGATTATTGCATTACGGCATTTGTTGCAGGCATTGCTAACAGATAATAAACCCAAGCACACGTTCAGCCATCTCCATAGAAGAATATTGGCCGTAGAATGGGTTGTAGGATGCCAGCTTTGATCTCTAGGTGGGGAAAGAGACCCCCAGGGAACAGCTCAGGGTCCAGGTATGACCAGTAGAAACAATATCTATTAACAATTTTGGTAAAGCAACAACAAAGAACACACAAGAAAAATAAAAACTATTTAAATATTGAAATTACTAAGATTAGCGCTACCATCCTTAGGTGATACCCTGCACCACATATAGCATCAGCCATGGATATTTCACAGAGATGGCATTATCTGGACCTCGGTTATCTTGTTATATAAGTAAATAATGCGGCACCCTGCAGTTCTCCAGGCGCTATCTCAGAGCAGCCGTATGCTAAGCTTGTCAGGGTCTGTTATGGTTTACTGCTCCTGGTTGATAAAGGAACTCAAATGCCAAACCCGCAAACTCCACCACTAATTGGGAACAAGTTCACAATCATAGGATTCGCCCTAGAGGCTCTGCGTACGGGAACGACAGCCTTTCGGTAACTGGGTGGGAGGTGGGATATTTAGGCATGTCTGGTCTCTACGTATTCCCCCATTTATCTTCCCTACAATACAAAAGCAAAAAGGGGTGGTGAGACAATCAGCATTTTTGTGTGTTTTGCTGCAAAATAAAACGGATGGACAATATTGTAGACGTATCATCTTGGGAACCAAAATTTGTTTTTGTTTCCTTAGAGACCAAACAACGCAGAATGTTTTCTTTACGACAAGGTGCCTTGCTTATGGTTAAATTAAACACCTTATGCCAAACCAAAAAACAGACTTTCTAAAAATCCGATTGTCCTTGAGCTTTCCTGATTTGAATGAGGCTAAGCATTTTGGATTGGCGATAGCTTGGAGAAACTCTGCTTTGACAATCCCAGTAAATTCACACTATCTTGTAGACTTGGCTTTCAGATTCGTACAACCCCCACAAAACAAAGCAAACCAAAAAAAACAACAAACTTTAGTTTTGTTTCGAGTTCACTCTCTAGAAGTCTACCTACCTTCTCTGCCAACCACAGCTGCATCTCGCAGCTCTATGTCTTCTTCTCCTCCTCCTCCTCCTCCTTTCTTCTCTTTTCTATCTTCATCCGCATCACCTCAGACATAACTTCCTGGCGAATCCTCTTCACAGAATGGAGGATCCAGGGGACGTCATCAAAAGCTCGCCGCAAGGTTATCTCTGCGGAGATGCGGATGAATTGAGAGAAAGAAAAGGAGAGAAAAGATGAGAGGAGAACAGAGAACGCAAAGATGCAAGACACAGAAGCAAAAGTGGTTGGCAGAGAAGGTAGGGAGACATTCAGAAAGCATGAGAGTGTGTGTGAATGAAAATGAGTGTGAGCGTGTAAATGTGGGCTTCAGACACTGAATTTCTTTCCCGCAATAAAAATAGGCCCCAATTAACGTCCAAATTAAACAGGCAGGAAAAAGAATTCAGTGTCCGAAAATGAATGGGTCAAAAACAAACAGAATTTTTTTTGACCCATTTGTTAAAGCATCAGTCTAAAGGCTGTGAGGGAGGCTGGGAACACATACTACTGGACTCTTAAGCTTGCGCCAAGTAAAGTTTTGGACCTTCTGCAACCACAGCATTTTTCTCTGAACCCCTAGCAAATTATTTTCCACTCCGTATCATTAAGTGCATTTTCAGCTCTGCCCCTTCCTAGCTTTACTCCCCGTCTGAAGCCTTCCATAGAACAGAATGACATTGGCCAACGAGCTGTTCTCTAGACGTTTATCATCTGCTACCTCCCTGTATATGGAGGTTCTTTATTTTTCCTCATATTAAATGTGATCATATGCCTGCATTTACTCCTGATTATTATAGGAGTTGCTTTATGCCACTTTGCTTTTACAACAAACATGCCTTACATTACCTGTTTTCGGTAACCGAAAGAAATCCAATAATGTTTCTTCTCCATAGATTTCCATTAGTCAGAGTGTCTGGCTGGGTGCATTGATGTATTGTGAGGGCATTCATCTAGTAGATTGGGCTAAAATAACAGAGCAACAACACATACAAATGGCTAATATACAGCTGCCTGAAAACATTATGCCAAAACTAGAACTGTCCTTAAAAAGATAAAGCGGTACAATATGTTTGAAAGCTTCTCATTAAATGCTGGGAGTTACCCATTAAAGTTGAAATTGCATGGAGAACAGCATCCAAGAAATCATTGCAGCTAATTGTTTATAATTTCATAATTCTTAGGCCATCAATATTTAGCTATATATAGAGGTATAGAGAGGGGTAAAAATATAGAAATATAGCGTTTGTAGGAAAAAAAAAAAAAAAAAAAAAAAAGATGTAAGGGTGCCACCTATTGGCAACACAGTGTACTACAATACCTTGGGATTTACATT